>NC_084733.1:38449792-38562292 GCF_033978785.1 Entelurus aequoreus
TTTTATTGGTTAATTATGTGACTCTGTCCGCGGTTAAGTTAACACAGAAATCATATGCCTTACTTTTTTGTTGAGTGCAGTGATGAATGATGAGGCATATTAGCCGTGTGACAAATAAAAAGTAGCAACCATGGTGACATCCCAAACTTCTAGTAGTCGTGGTGTTTTTTAACTCATTTGCTTCTCATCTGTTTCACCATCACAAGCTCCGGAATTTGTATGCACGTTGCGCGGCCCATTAGTTGTTGTTTTTTGACTATTATGTTTTCATAATTGTGAGACGCCATGATCAAAATCGAAATGAAATTTAAATTAATTGTCCAGCCATACTCGGCCCCATTCAAAACAAACTCCGACGGAACTTTACATAAAACTGAGGTAATTAGTTAGTATTGCAGCTTTATCGTCGGCGCACATCAAGTATCAAATAACATCTTCAAGCGAAACTTGAACATGAGGATGTTGCGAGCATGAATGCTACATGGACAGCAAACAGAGGACAACAAACTATGCTGGCTGAGTTTATTTGTATTTACCACAGATAAATTAAACAATGTATTTTCGAAATGGACAGCCACAGTACTTGACACTAAACATCTGTGAGGACCAAGTGCTGCATGATGTCGTTCATGTTGCCAACTAATGTCGTACAAACTGGAGGTAGTTTGTACAAAATAGAGATCAGCGCTGTCATCTGAAAAAGAATGTAAGCAGTTTGTGTAATCGAGGTTTTGTAATTATATGAAACCCAGCAGAAAAGACAGACCGTAACGAGGGAATCGAGAGGCAAGTTTGACGTATTGACAATTGTCGCGTCTCTCGTCAACACACTTTTCTCTTTCTCACACACGCACACTTCCGGCTTCACAATAATAGCGCGACACGTCACATTCAGTCCAACATTGCCAACAAAATTAAAATGGCTTACATTTGTTTAAACAACTGGTTAAACTAAAGAGTAAATGCAGATGTAAATGTTGCACCATGTAAAGTTGTTTATGGATGTCTTTATTACATTATCTATTAAAATACTGTACATCTGTATAAGGCTGAAACGACGCGTCGACATGGTCGATGTCATCGGTTACGTAAATACGTCGACGCCGTTTTTGTGCGTCGACGCGTCGCATATTTACGTCACACTACCGTCATGGCGGAGCGCAAAGCAGACTATGCGAGCGGTGCGAGCGAGGGGGAAAAAGCACGCCAAAAGTCGTCCAAAGTGTGAGAGTATTTCAATACACGGCCTAATGTTGTTGTATGCACGCTGTGTCGAGCGGAAATGGCCTATCATAGCAGCACAATGGCTATGAACGAACATTTGAAAAGAAAACCATCAACCATCAACTAGTCAATCGTCCGCGTGAGCATACGTTGTCATCATTACACAAAAACATGAATGTGTCATTTGGATCTGCTAGGGGTGTAACGGTACGTGTTTTGTATTGAACCGTTGCGGTACGGGGGTGTACCGAACGAGTTTCTAAGCTAAAGCTAAAGTCTTAACAAGCCGCTTTGCTCCTTCTGCCTCTGTCTCAGCACGCAGCATTGTCCCACCCACACAACCATCTGATTGGTACACAGAAAGCATTACCAGCCAATCAGCAGTGCGTATTCAGAGCATTAGCAGCCAATCAGCAGTGCGTATTCAGAGCGCATGTAGTCAGCGCTTCAGCGTCGAGCAGATAGGTGTTTAGCAGGTGAGCATCAGGCAGCGGACTCCCCCCAAATGATAATAAACACCTCCCAGTCAACTACTAGTAACATCACTATGAGCCCGTTGACCTTCTAAGTAACTTAAACTGGAGCTCAGCTCACTCGCAGTCCTGGCTTGAGGTGAAGGCTAATTACCTCTCAGTTCCAGCCACATCGACCCCTTCTGAGCGCCTATTTTTAGCTGCTGCGAATATTGTAAACAAGAAAAGAACCAGAGCATGTAGACATGCTAACCTTTCTTCATTACAACTGTTAGTCACTCACTGGACTGAGTAGAATTGGTTATTGTGTACTGTGTTGGACTGGATGTTTATTTTGCACATTTTAAAAGCAATACTTAATGTTTACAGTGCTCCAGAATATTTAGATTGACACTTTTTTGTATTGGATGTTTATCTTTATTTTTGCACATTTTAGCAAATAAGCAATACTTTCACTTTTGTTGAAATGTTTACACTGTTGTTACAGAATATTTCGTGTTGCACTTTTTTGTATTGGATGTTTATCTTTATTTTTGCACATTTTAGCAAAAAAGCAATACTTTTACTTTTGAAATGCTTATACTATTGCAGAATATTAAGATTTGCACTGGATGTTTACTTTTATATTGCACATTAAAAAGCAAATAAGCTACTTTTAATTTTGTTAAATGTTAAAAGTTTTAAATGTTTACATTGTTACAGAATATTTTGTCATGTTGTTGTTAATGTTGACTGAGTGGCCATAATTTTTTTTTTTGTAAATAAAAGCCATGCCTTTTGAAAAAACTGACCTACATTTATTTTTTCATCTTCATTTTAAATAAAAATAATAATCGGTAAGAGGAAAAATAATCTATAGATTAATCGAAAAAAATAATATATAGATTAACCGATTAATCGAAAAAAATAATTTATAGATTAATCGATAGAAAAATAATCGTTAGCTGCAGCCTTACATCTGCACCTCGTTTGCTACATTATCTCAGAGACTTTCAAAATGTGTACCTAATTCTTACTATAGTTACTGTCACCGAATTGTAAGCAAGTCAATGACTTGCAGTTCAGTAAAACTTTAAAGTGTTCCCCTATGACATTCTGACTACAAAATCGCAATTGTATCCAAATATTGGGGTATTTTCTGAAGCGCATTTTATTCAAGCAGGCCAAGTTCAAGAATGTGATTCATCTGATTAAAAACATTTTTTATCACTTGACTGTCCTAATTTTTATAAATGTAGAGTTTGTAAATTCATTATCACGATTTCGTCTCATGATTAGTAATAGAGATTGACCGACATGTTTTTTTTCAGTGCCATTAAAAATTATTAGTACTGCAGGAGGTTGATAATCAATATTTGGAGCCGATAGTCATGTACAGTAAAAGTGACATATTGGTGTCAAAATTTAGAATAATGATATTACAAACTTTAACTCTTAACTTTTTTTAAATGCATGAAATATGTCTGTTAAAAAAAACAAGTTAATAAAAACAAACAAAAAGAGCAGGGAGTTCCTTGGCACAATAGCATCTCTTATTCAGTAAATGTGAATAAATAAATACAGTATCTCCCTGAAGTTTTGCATCCCTGAAATCAATCAATCAATCAAAGTTTACTTATATAGCCCTAAATCATGAGTGTCTCAAAGGGCTGCACAAGCCACAACGACATCCTCGTCTCAGATCCCACATCGGGGCAATAAAGTACTCAACCCAATGGGATGACAATGAGAAACCTTGGAGGGGACCGCAGATGTGGGGATCCATCCTTTTCGTGTGTCCCTGCAATAAAACTAGACTGTATTTTTAGTTTGAGTTCTTAGTTTGAGTCCTCTAACAGATTGTTTCCATATCGATAATTTCAGCAGCTTTGTTTTCAAGTGATTCACAGACACGTTAAGTACTACGAGTTAGCAGAGCTGACGCTTACCGGTATGTTATTTTGATATGTAGAGGGCTAGGATGTGTATTACAATTTCATGAGAGTTTTCTGATTTTACGTGTGTACCCACCGCAGTGACTACACTTACTTCGCCCTGAGTTTGGTGAGCCTGCAAAAACCTCGGCTTCAACACAAAATACCCCGGCTTCTGATTGGCTCTGCCGCTTAGTCGTGCGTGGTTTGCATAACCAATCACATGGCACCGTGGGCGGGACAATGCTGCAGACAGAAAAAGGCGCGATTACATCTAGACGCTTGTTTGATAATTGTTACATTTAAAATCCAATCCCCTTTATTCATGTAGCACTAATAACAACAAAACTGTCTCCAGTGTGCTGCACATAAAAAAGAAACAATAAAAGTAATCAAATTAAAACCATTTAAAATGAAACAAGTAATCAATAAACAAACAATTAATAATAAAACACCTCAATAAAATAGAATAAAACAAAACAATAAAATATAATAAAACAATAAAATGCATGACAGTAATGGTGGTAATAAAGGGTAAATATGACTAATTATTATCAACAATGGATGGATAGATGGAAGATATCCATCGAGAGGAGCCAGATGAGGTGGTTCGGGCATCTGGTCAGGATGCCACCCGGACGACTCGCTAGGGAGGAGTTTAGGGCACGTCAGACCGGTAGGAGGCCACGGGGAAGACCCAGGACACGTTGGGAAGACTATGTCTCCCGGCTGGCCTGGGAACGCCTCGGGATCCCCCGGGAAGAGCTGGACAAAGTAGTTGGGGAGAGGAAAGTCTGGGCTTCCTTGCTTAGGCTGCTGCCCCCGCGACCCAACCTCAGATAAGCGGAAGAAGATGGATGGATGGATAGATGGAAGAAGAAAAAAATAAAAACAAAAAACACTACAGATAAAAATAAAAAAGGCTGATGCCGAGATATGTCAATTCGGCCGGTAATCAGTCGCTCTCTCATTAGCAGAAATTACTGTTGGCCCTAATGAAGAACCCTTTGTACATTATTAACCAAATATAATAATTATGAGATATTTGTAGATGAATAAGCATCAGCCTGTAGAGTAAGTAGAAGGAGCATCAGGGAAAGCTGTATAGGTTGAAAATATATGCATGATGATGTTTCATGGACAGTTCTTGGGTGACCTGAGAGGTGTTGTATGGATGTGGCACACAACAGTCAATTGTAACACTATTGTTGTTTTAAGGGTGTCCCAATCATGTGTTTCACTACTGGCTACTTCTGACCATTTGAATTAAATTGTAAAATTAATTCAAAGATTTATTTCAAATGTCAAATGGATTTCAATAAATCCATCTGACATTTTTCAGTGGCTATAGTGTGTATGTGTGTGAATTGGCAAACTGATCTTGAGCCATTCTAAATTATCCAGCTTACTGCTAGTGCATCCATACTACTTGCTTTAATTAGAACATCCAGTTCTCCAACTATTTGGTTTGTGAAAACCAGTTCAGCAACTCCCCTTGTAAGTTTGTCACAAAATGTTTGTTACTATATGCTTAACTGTGTGCTTGCGTTTTTGCCTTGCTCTCAGGGTCATTTGTGTCATCATGAGTCGACCTGCGTCTGACTCTAAGCTTTTAAAGACCTTTCACATTGCAAAGTCTAAACACTCAGCCATTCACCGGTTTATGTTTATCGCGATCTTATAGAAAGCTTACTGTAGAATGTGATGGTCAAAATCATCAATCTTTTATCATGTTTTACTTTATCTTCTATCATTTAAAAATAAGGTTTTGCCATTTATCATGTTTTTGCACTGACATTTAGCGATCAGAGCCTACTCCCATGATTTTGCTTGTTCGCGACCCCTATGGTTTTCCTCTGAGTCAGCGTTTTGTCTTTTCATGAAATTTAACCCTTTTTATATGCTATTCACATCTTCCCTGGGAAACTGAAGGTTGTCACTTTGTTCATAGTATCATTAACCTCATCTTTCAAACATTCCTAATTCAGTTTAGGGCTTCAGCTATGGATTATTTTAGTGATTGAGTAATCTATCAATCAATTATTATAGGGAAAATAGCGATATTTGACTTTTCTAAATCATCTTTTTTTTTTTACATTCACAACACTTCCTTGTGGTCTATGTAACATGTAATAGTGGGGCTTTGGTCAACATTTTGCTTAGATTTTGTTTTATAGACCAGTGGTCCCCAACCACCAGGCCATGGCCCGGTACCGGTCCGTGGATCGATTGGCCGCACAAGAAAAAAAAAAAAAAAAAAACTTTTTTTTTATTTTTTATTAAATCAACATAAAAAACACAAGATACACTTACAATTAGTGCACCAACCCAAAAAACCTCCCTCCTCCATTTACACTCATTCACACACAAGGGTTGTTTCTTTTTATTATTAATATTTCTGGTTCCTACATTATAAATCAATATAGATCAATACAGGGCAGCACGGTGGAAGAGGGGTTAGTGCGTCTGCCTCACAATACGAAGGTCCTGAGTAGTAGTGAGTTCAATCCCAGCCTCGGGATCTTTCTGTGTGGAGTTTGCATGTCCTCCCCGTGACTGCGTGGGTTCCCTCCGGGTACTCCGGCTTCCTCCCACCTCCAAAGACATGCACCTGGGGATAGGTTGATTGGCAACACTAAATTTGCCCTAGTGTGTGAATGTGAGTGTGAATGTTGTCTTTCTATCTGTGTTGGCCCTGCAATGAGGTGGCGACTTGTCCAGGGTGTACCCCGCCTTCCGCCCGAATGCAGCTGAGATAGGCTCCAGCACCCCCCGTGACCCTGAAGGGAATAAGCGGTAGAAAATGGATGGATGGATATAGATCAATACAGTCTGCAGGGATACAGTCTGTAAGCACGCATGATTGTATTTTTTTAAGGCCAAAAAAAAAAAAAACATACCCCCCATCCCCCTCCGCGGGACAAATTTTTAAGCGTTGACCGGTCCGCAGTTACAAAAAGGTTGGGGACCACTGTTATAGACCATCTTCAAGCCACTGTCTGTCCAGGATGCGCTGTTTGTTGATGGTTTTGTTTACGTGTTGAAGCACTCCTCCACAAGCCCCCTTCGACTGCGTCCCCACCCCAACAGCCATGTCGTAGTTTTTAGCGCTTTCATGTCGAGTCTACTGACCGATAAATGTCAGAACTATACGCTGCATTTTATCAGAAGTGGCAACAGCAGAGGATTTATTGCCTGCAGCCACAACAAGAGGATGAAAGAAACGGAGGAACTTATTGACAACTTTGGACTACAAGTAGTCTCGATATTTGTCCCACGGATTTAATTTAATTTTTTGTCATGAAAAAATACAATTGTGTGCTCATCCAAAAGTGCAGATTCCAACCATTGAAATACTTTGTATAGTTCAAGACTTATGGTCATTAGAAAACATGACTGCACATCATAATGGCAGCTACACTTTCCATCTTAAAGATCTAAAAAAATTATTTGGGAATGTCCGACGGGCCAGATTGAAAAGCTTAGCGGGCCGCGTGTGGCCCCCGGGCCTTAATTTGCCCAGGTCTGATCTATATTGATATATAATGTAGAAACCAGAAATATTAATAACCGAAAGAAACAACCCTTTTGTGCGAATGAGGGAGGGAGGTTTTTTGGGTTGGTGCACTAATTGTCAGTGTATCTCGTGTTTTTTATGTTGATTTAATAAAAATAAAAATGTATTTTTTTTTTTTTTTTTTTTTTTTTTGTGCGGCCCGGTACCAATCAATCCACGGACCGGTACCGGGCCACGGACCGGTGGTTGGGGACCACTGATTTAGAGAATGTTTTAAAGAAGGCAAGATTGTTTTATAAATATCAGCACCATACCTCCATGGTTTGATTTCAAATTTTCGGGACTTATTGGGTTCCCAAATACACAAAAACAGGTACCAACAGGTAAGAAAAGTTGGTTTTGCATAATACGACCCCTTTACCATAAGAGCATCAATATGAAGTGTATAAAAATGAGTGAGATAAAACTAAGTTTTAAAGTATTTTAAAAAATAAACAGTGTAGCCTAAAACCATGTAGTAAATGAAGAACCAAATTAAACAGAAAGGCTCTCTGATTAAGAATTAGAACAACAGAGTCAGTGAGTGAGTTTGTTTTTAAATAACAAGTCACTTTTGTAGTGCAAAGGCAGGAAATATATGATACATTTCGTCTTTTCTGACTCCTAAATGTTGTTGCAATGTTAGATCATCTTGTTAAACAATGCCAGAGCATCACAACATAAGGTTCATGCATTTTGGCATGAGCTTGCACAAAGTTTTAGATGCCTCTCTGTTCAGAGTTTTGCAGTCTGGCTATAGGCCTTTTTTCACCAAAAGTTTGGGAACTTTAAGTTCCTGAAACCTTTAGTTTTTTTAGTTTTTGGGGTTTAGCCTTTACAGTATTTGCTTCACAAGTTAAAAACCAGACTAATTGACATCGAATCAACATCAACGTTTTTATTACTTCGATAATGTAACCGCCAGAGGTGGCATTTTTTTTTGTTTCTTCACCGGCATTTTATTTTAGCTAAGTACCGTGTGACTTCTTGAAGGGTGGACTAGCAAAGTAAGATTTTCATTGTACGGCAAACTGTCTGTTTAACTGTGCGTATGACAATAAACAATCTTGAATCTTGAATGTTGAATTTGAATGAGACATGTTCGCCAATCAGAATTGTTGAGCCTTGCGTTTTTTCTTCCTCGCTTCAAACAGAGAGGAAAAGGTCTCACTCTCACTCAAACACCTGAGCGTGTTTATTCAACTGTAGAATTAAACACAGTGAGCCCTCTTTTCAGTCATCCACAATCTTTGTCTCGGTGGGCTGAGACCGAGACCGCCAGCTTTACACACACAGGAAGCACGTACAGAGAGCCTTGCGACTCGCTAGTGAGAAGTTCTGCAAAGTAACAAAAATTAAGAGGGAAAAAAATATGATTACAAAGCCAAATGTCCCTTTGCGGGAATTTTTCAGCTTCAAATCGGATAGGCAATATAAACCCATCAACACGGACAACCGAGCGAAAATTAAGTGATCACGTGATAGCAACAAACAAAAAGACAGCGTCTAACCTAGTTTTTTCATCTGTGAAAAAATACACTTTAAGATGTTCAATAATCCTTTAATTAAATGTTTTACATACAGAATTGAGAGTACATTTTTTGTTTATTTAGGATAACAAAGTTATTTAACTTCCAATTACAATACAGCGGAACCTTAATTGTAATAGTAATTGCTCAACAATCTCTTTTTTTATCTAAACAACACAACATTACAGCAAGCTTAAATGTCAACATACAGACACAAACAAAAGTCTTGTTGGTGCACTCCAAAACCTTAAACACCATGTTGCTACAATAAAAAACAAAAAAAGGAAAATAATTTTACCTTGCGTCTGCGAATATGTGTGCCATTCTTGAACACTGTAGGAAACAAGCAGTGGCTTCACGTTGTCACCTCTAGTGTTAGCACATACTATCAGTGTGAGGTGATCCTTCATCGGCTTGTGTCCCGGTAGTGCCTTCTCTTCCGCTGTAATAAAGGTTCGGTGCTACATCTTTTTCGGTCTCATCACAATTAAAGACTTGCTGTGGAACAAAGCCCCCTTCAGTGATAAAATCCTCAATTGAAGGTGCCACAAGCTAAAGGCTAACTAGCTAAAACACTAGCTCAAACTATACAGTGAGACTACGAGAGTTTGGATACATTTAAAGCGTTTCTGATCACACAAAGTGATCTCTAAGACAGGCTGGCACAGCTCTGACCAGCGCAAGATATGACAAATTTGGAAATAAACACGTCAGAGGTGCCGCTTGCTTTCAAAGCCCTTAGAAATGGCCGCAACCATGTGTACAGGATGCAGGGACTGCGCTACACCGGGGTTAGGTGGAGCGTTAGACCCATTATACATCTGTTTAACCCCCCCATCTCAGTATTTTAGGGCCCTATTATGCAAAACCAACGTTTCTTACCTATTGGTACCTGCTGTTGTGTATTTGGGATCTGCATAAGTCCCAAAAATTTAAAATCAAACCGTGGAGGTATTGTGGAGATATTTATGACATTCTTGCCTTCCTTCATACTTCGGCCAAACAACTCGTTTAGAATGTGCATCAAACGTTTTGCGCTGTTTGTAATTTTCTATATTCTCAATCAAACATCAAAGGTTTGGTCTTACCACTGCTATCTCGAGTCATTTATTTAAATGGATCCATTCAACCTGCAGTCCACACTTATTTCCTATGTGTGACTGCCATATACTGGTCACACTTGTCATCACACCATATAAAACTGGTTCGAAGTCATCACAACTATAAGTAATTCATACACAAGGCGCATCGGGTTATAGGGCGTACTGTAATTTTTTGAAAAAATGAAAGTATTTTAAGTGTGCCTTTATAGTCTTAAAAATACGGTATGCTTTTTTCTAACAAATCGATGAATCGGCCAAATTAAAAACGTATTTTATTATACAGTTGGTTCTTTATTTAGTATTTTTTCTTTTCACCAGGGAATTCACCTTATAATAACTGAAGTACTTCGCCTTATGTTACCTAATGTAAGTGTAATGTGTCTCAGGCAGTATATTAAGAGTCGAAAATTCATCAAACATTTAACAGCATTGTAGCTACGTACTGCACCATCTTTCTTTAAATTGGGTAATTCCATTTTTTGGGCACACTTACACTAGGCAATTTGTACTTTGGTTGGGTACACTTGACACCTGAAGTCTGCTTTGTTGGATGATCTGTGCTTCAAGCACAGTGCACTTCCCTGGCCCCAGTTTGGTAGAAAAAAGTTAAGCCAGAACTTGCCGCAGTTGCTCATAAGGAAGCACTTGCAGCACAAAACCTGGACATGTACAAATAATGAGATCAATAATTTTGCACGTAAATAATAACCTCAACCTTGCACAATATAAAGAGCTTGATTCAAAATAATTCACAGAGTCAGAAAAGTTATAGTAATACACCTGCCAAACCCTAAATAAGTTCAGTATAGCATGAGATAGGGGTAATAGAACGAAGTAATGTAAATGTTTTTTTTGTTTTTTTTTACTGATGTACACATTTCATGTTGCTTTGGAATTAAACAGATCTTCAAGGAGATGTACAGTAATACTTGCCTTCCTGTGTGTAAGCAGTGGTTAGAACGATAAAGATCTGGAGTTTAATGTGCCGTACCATTAATTCAGTTTATCGGCTGTGCCACTAGATACCATCACCATTTTCACAGGGAGGATGTTAGGGAGGTAATTTAAGCCTAGACAATTAACACAAAGTGATATTTTAGAATGTTGTAAATGCACTTAGCTCTTTCTATTTTGATTGTCTTCAGATAGTCTCAGATGCTGCTGACCAAGGGGTCACTATAACTGGCAACAAGACTTTCAACAACTGGAACTGGCCCAACGCTGTCATCTTTGCCGCCACTGTCATAACTACTATAGGTAAGTACTAGGCCTGGGAATGTCATGCTACCTTACAATACAATACGACATACAAGGCTCACAATAACAATTATATCTAGATATGGCGATACAGTGATTTTTGATATATTGTTTCTAATACCCTACAATAAAGCAGTGTATTTTTATGGTCGAACAAAAAGAAACAAAAATGTATACTTTTTACTTTGCAGCATTATTTAACAAGATTACAATCTGCAGTAGTTCAAACTAAAGATCTAACCGTACGATATTATCATGGTATTAAGGCCACGATACGATATCATTGTGGTATATCCAAAAATTTTTTTAAATGAAGTGACAGGAATGTTTCGGATTAAACACTTACTATAATTGAAGACAATAGGGTGTTTTGGGCTTCAAAACTAACTAACTTTAAACAGGGAGGCGCCGCGCTGCAATTTCTGCTTTAAAACACGCTTAGCCAAATGTGCCAATTAGTATTACCACTGTTGCTTCAAACTTAGGTAAACTTTTGAATAATAAGCATTCAGATGTGCACTAGGAGTTATAAAGAGTGACAGGTAACAATGTAATTGTTACACCTGTCCTGCTGTTCGGCTCCGGTGCAGACCGTAGTTAAGGATCACATGGCAGACGTTCCTCCCAGGGTCGATGTTTTCGTCGGGGGTAACACTGTTCACTTTACCTGGAAAATGGTCCGCTAAGCTCCGCTTTTAGGTCAGAATGATGAGGCCAACGAGTCGTGACAATCTGGTTACTTTATTAATAGTTTTGCAGGTCACATCCTTCTACTGCGCAGTGCAAGCGCTCCTTCTCTCTCTCTTTACTTGCCCACTCACTCACTGACGTCACTCAGACAACACTTTGCCATTCTCGCAAACACATACGATACTCTCATAAGTTAACCAGCTCCCCTGCTGTGCACATGTAGCTATGTAGCTGCTCACACAGCTGCTTGGCTTGATGCCAAATATTAGCGGAGTTAAAACTGCCCATTGATTGATTGATTGAAGCTTTTATTAGTAGATTGTACAGTCCAGTACATATTCCGTACAATTGACCACTAAATGGTAACACCCGAATAAGTTTTTCAACTTGTTTAAGTCGGGCATACTTGCCAACCCTCCCGGTTTTACCGGGAAACTCCCGGAATTCAGCGCCTCTCCCGATAAACTCCCGGAATTCAGCCGAAGCTGGAGGCCACGCCCCCTCCAGCTCAATGCGGACCTGAGTGGGGACAGCGGCGACAGTCTGTTTTCACGTCCGCTTTCCCACAATATAAACAGCGTGCCTGCCCAATCACGTTATAACTGTAGAATGATCGAGGGCGAGTTCTTGGTTTCTTATGTGGGTTTATTGTTAGGCAGTTTCATTAACGTCCTCCCAGCGCGGTAACAACACACAACAACAGCAGTCACGTTTTCGTCTACCGTAAAGCAGTTCGACTGCCGTAAACAGCAATGTTGTGACACTCTTAAACAGGACAATACTGCCATCTACTGGATAGCCTCCGGAACGCTGAAATTCAAGTATTTCTTTTATTTATATGTATAATAAAATAAATATATATATATATATATATATATATATATATATATATATATATATATATATATATATATATATATATATATATATATATATATATATATAGCTAGAATTCACTGAAAGTCAAGTATTTCATACATATATATATATATATATATATATGAAATATATATGAAATACTCTAGTTGCTGAATGCTAGCTGTAAATATACGCCTCCCCTCTTAACCACGCCCCCCGCCCCCAGCCACACCCCCGCCCCCACCCCTGACCACGCCCCACCCCACCCCTCACCCTCCACCTCCCGGAATCGGAGGTCTCAAGGTTGGCAAGTATGAAGTCGGGGTCCACGTAAATCAATTCATGGTAATCAATCAATCCATGTCAGCTAATGCAAGTGAAATAATTGAATTTTGTAACAAATTCCAACAATTTGTGTTTTATCTTTAACAAATGGGTTTTACCTGCTACATGGCTTATCTGTGTACATTAATCCATAATTTTGTTTTTACTTACTTACTTGTTCTTACTATCCATCCATCCATCCATTTTTCTACCGCTTGTCCCTTTTCGGGTCGAGGGGTTTTTCTTAAAGCACAGACCATGTGGCAACTATAAATCATGAAGCATTTAATGTAATGTCAATGAAGCTTTTCATATTACTCTAACCTATTTCTTGATTATGGCAGGCTATATGTACCGGTACTATGGAAAATTGTAAATTGTTTTTTGAGTGCAACAGGAAAAACACAATGCGTTTAATGCCCCTTAATTTATAGTTTAACCTTGTAAAATTGTTATTTGAGTGCAATAGAAAATATATGTTTATTGTATTGTAAGATTTTCTGTTAAAATAATGGCAATATTGAAATTTTTTGTAGTTCCCTTTATTTGGAAAACTATCAAAAAGTATTGATATACATTTTGGTACCGGTACCAAATTATTTGTATCGGGTCCTGGATGACATGTAAAACGGTGACTCGTCTCACTTGGAAGGAACGATGAAAGAAGTTTAAAGCACCAAAAAAAACAATATGCCGCAAGAGCGCATCAATAATCAAAACATGAATTGCAATATTGTGATAAATGGCCATATCGATATTTTGTTTTAGTAAAGACTTTGAAAATGAATTGAAATTGTCTTGTTGAGGTAAATTGTTTAACTTTCATTCACTGTTCTCTTTAAGGTTATGGAAACATTGCCCCAAAAACTTCAACTGGACGTGTATTTTGTATCTTCTATGGGCTCTTTGGTGTGCCTCTGTGTCTTACCTGGATCAGCGAGCTCGGGAAGTTCTTTGGTGGACGAGCCAAGCACTTTGGCCAATATCTAACCAAGAAAGGATTTTCACTGGTAATTTGATATCGGCTTGTACATCTCCTGAACAAAAAGTCATCTGAACTGCTTTGTTCGCTCTATTCCAGAGAAAGGCTCAGTTTACCTGCACAGCTATTTTTCTTCTCTGGGGGTTGCTGATCCATTTAGTCCTTCCACCTTTTGTTTTCATGTCCCAGGAGGGTTGGACATATATTGAAGGCTTGTACTTTTCCTTTGTCACCTTGACGACGATTGGTTTTGGTGACTTGGTAGCAGGTAAGTTTCCACCTTTAAACTTACCTTACTAAACATAATCACTTCTTATGATAATCTCATAAATCCACTTTATGTACTTTTGACTTTGACTTTATCCTGCATGTTCTGTTAAAACTGTACTGTTTACTTTTACTGTAGACTTCCTATTGAGAGGGAAGTTATTCAGTTTCAATTACCCTTATTGATCAAGTTGGTTCTGCCGTCAGATAGCATTTGGCCCACCAGTGATTGGAATTGTGGGAATATGAGTCACTAGGCTGCGCATGCATTGCAATTTTGATTAAATCAATAATGCAATTTGATTAATCTGGATTGATTTTGACTGTCCTAACCGGTTAATTTTCCTGTTCTTTATCTGTCTAAAAATTAGTCACTTCGGTATGTTTTAAAATACTTGAATAATGATGAAAAATTCTTGTCATCGGACAGCAACAATAACCTACATTGTATTGTCTTGTCAGGTGTGGAACCCACCAAAGATTACCCAACGCTGTATCGTTACTTTGTGGAAGTGTGGATTTATCTTGGGCTGGCCTGGCTTTCCTTGTTCTTCAACTGGAAAGTACGAATGGTGGTCGAAGCCCACAAAGCACTGAAGAAACGACGCAAGCTACGCAAGCTATCTCTCGATGAGCTACGGCTTTACAAAGAGTCTCACAAGGCCGCACTTCGCCTGCCACCCACTCCTAAGGATGTCAACATCTTTGGATTCCTGTCTAAGAAGCAAGAAGGCTACAATGACCTAATCAAACAAATTGGCACAAAAAGTGATGAGCGAGACAATAGTAGCCCAGGGAATGCCAACAGCGATGCCAAAGACATGTCTAGATCTAAGAGCTGCAATGACACCCCTATGTTTAACGGCCACACGATTCTTAGTTTAGAGCGTTCACCACGGCACAAGAGGCGATACAGCTTCAGTGACCGTGTCACTGTTGCTTTCTCAAAGTCCAAGAACTACCTCCTGGGCTCTGACAGCGGTTTGCTGCTAACGGAGGATCATGTCGACAGGGATGCCGAACTTGACCAAGACCAAATATATGAGAACCAGCTTGACAAAGATGTGGACTTGGAGAATCCAGGATTGGGAGATTGTGGAAGAAGTAGTCGAAGGAGGTGGGATTCAAAAGACTACCATTCCCTTATGTTCCAAAATGCAAATATTACTTTCATCGATGAGGAAAACTTTCTGAGCAATCTGGAGGAGGAGGATAACGACGATTCCAAAGCGAAATTATCTATAACAACTTGTGATGAGAACATTGAAAGCAACTCCAAAGAGGAGCAGAGTTCAGTGTCAGACTTCTGTGTTTTTAGCAGCGATGTATCTGAACACAGCCACTCTTATGAGACACTTGTCGAGGAATATTCAAAGGAGAACAATACAGAACCTTGAAAGAACAAAGAACTGTGTCTTATGAACTGTGACGGTATTGAAGTTTTTCTAATGTGAACTGTTAAAAAAAAAAAAGATTGGACACCCCTTTGCGCTTTTGCGGTAGGAAAAGGATAAACCACCAAGCCAAATAATGTTTTCTTTTTCTTACAAATGGAAATCCAGAGTATTTGAGCTTCCTGTGATCCTGTTGCCATCAGCTCTATTTATGTAATGTCTGCCAAACGTCTTATTCATATCTCAATCATGATCAAATCGACTGTTTTCCTCTTCAACTTCTTTTCTGTGCGTTGTCCATTTAGAAAATTATGTTTATGTTTGAACATATTAGTTTTTACATACACCATATTGGTGTTTTTAGAGTATTTAAAAAGGTGGGCATAGCAGTAGTCTGTATAGTCAAAAGGGTTTATGTGTCTCTCATTGCACAATTCCGCCAAATGAGGACAGACAAAGTCCATTGTAGGGCAGGTTAAGTACTTTTTTTCCCAACCTAAGTTAAACTGTTGTCCAATGAGAACATTTTTCTTTCCGTTTCGTTCCTCAGTCCTTGATGAAAGGTGTCTATTCTGAGATTGCTTTTTGTTTTGACTGTGCACAACAGACTTGTGGCTGCACTAAGGTCATCAAGTCTGCACTGGTGACTTAAAAAAAACTTACAGCTAACCCAAGGTTAATTTTTAAAGGAAAAACAAACATTATGAGCTGAAAAGCATTGCTGGTTATTGGAAATAGCCACGCGAGGAAATCACAAAATATATTATTAGCAAATGTTTCCTTGTAAATCCCCCCCAAAACACTCTGAGAATATAGTCACTTTATTCCTGAAGTAAACACACACTGTATTATTGTATACATATATTATTATTATTGTATACAATTTTTATTGTATATATATATATATATATATATATATATATATATATATATATATATATATATATATATATATATATATATATATATATATATATATATTTATATATTGTTATCTGACCGCATCAAATACAATTTTTGTTGCTCTTTTTATTTTGGGAATATGATATGACATTTGATATTTACCTACCAAGGTACACTTTTTTCCCCACCCTGCCCCACTTCATTGCGTTGTATTTATCTTGTAAATATTGGCCAAAAGCCCATCAGGAGCCACAAACACACCTCTTCTGACGACATGGCCTTGCTACTATTTGCCTTTGGGGGCTTGCACTGACAGAAATGACTGTAGTAATGCAAATGACACCCAGCGAGGTTAACACGGAGCAGATCAATGATCTGGTGACGTGTGTGTGTGTGTGTGTTTCAGTCATGTGCCAAAGTCAGCAGAAATCTTCCTCTCTGTTCACGTTATTTGAAACAGTTTGAGGGAAGCAGTTAAGAATTCCTGTCCATGGCCTTTACTTGCTCTCCTCCTGCCTTTTGCACATGCCTTAGAAAACTTGAAACAGTGTTGCTGTGAACGCAAGTTATGAGATCCCAGTGCCATACAGCAGGGTTGTTGTCAATTTTGAAGTCTCAGAATCATTTCAAGTCAATGTAATGTAAATATTTGGTGATGTTTGAAGTTGTTGTGTCACATGGATCACCTTCTACCTTACACTGCCTTAAATTAGAGGAAACGATGTACTGCTCAACTTTATAGTAAATCACGTAAGTTGTAAAATCTTTTACTCAATGACCAAGGTGTGTAATATTTTAGGTTTTTTTCCCCCCGCTGACATTTCTGGGTCACATTTAATGTGCATTTCTCTGGTGGATTGTTATGCTTTCCTAGTGCTTGCCTACATATACTAAGATGATTTACTTCCTCAAGGTTAAACCCATTTCTACATTTTCCTTCGCTCCTTTGTGTAAGAACTCCACTGTGGCTATTTACCGGTATGTGTGGTTGACTTTTTTATGATTAAATTATTAATGTTTGTATATGATTGTATTCTCTGTGTAAAATAAACATTATTGAAACGTGGCTTGATGATTTAACTCCTAGTAAGAAGTAGTTATGCAAACATTTTTGTTGTCTAACAAAGTCTTGAGGTCTTCTCCTTGGACCATGTAGGCTTTTGCTGTTTCTTTCCTGTGTTTTACTGTGCAACTAATTTTTACTGTGGATCCCCTTTTGCAGGCAACATTCTTTACAAAGACCGAATGTGTGCTGTACTTTCATCCCCACAGATATATTATTAGCCTCTGTGCCGCCATTTCACGCATGAAGATGGATTGGATAAAAACCTAATACAATGAAATGACTGTCTTCAGTCTAAAAGGAAGCGTCACCTCAAGTATCGCAGCACATCTCATGACCATTTTGGTTTTGTAATCGAACTACTGTACCGTCATAGTTTAGCATTCATATTAGTTACGTCAAACGATACATTTTTAAAATCAGATACATTATCATTTTGATAAATTTCAATTGATTGTAGTTGACTTTTAACATATTTAAATCCAGTATTCCTTTTACAGAAAATACGCTGTAATAGTCATTGGTGGAAGTGGATACAAGGAACCCACAAACCCAATATTCAAATTATTGAAATCTATTGAACTGGTAAAGTACAATATTCTAAAAAATGTATAAAGGACAGAAACATTCAACCAAACAACATTGAAAACAGATTTGTAAAAATAAAAAAAATATTATAACCTAAAATATACTGACATTTAAAAAAAGATAAAATTTTAGAAAGTGACAATAGAAAGATACATCTCAGTCGAAGGTGTTAGTTTATGGAACAAACTTGACAGGGGATCTATTTCTGTATTTTAAAAAAAACTCAACTAAAAAGCATGAAAATGAAAAGATATAACTGAGTAAACTGATGTTTTTATTTATTTTTTGTTTATATTTGTTGTGTTAAAAATCAAAATATCAACTTAATAGTCATCTCAGTTAAACAGAGAATGTATACAGTATGTGTAAATAGGGGGCACATACTATTGGTTTATACTTATTTATGATCCTTTTCATTCATGATTCATTTTAACGTATCAATTGTTTTCATATGACATTGGGGGAATTAAAAATAGTCAAAACACCCCAATATTTTTTTACACAAATGCAATTTTATCATCAAGATGTCAGAACATTCATGCTATAAAGTGCACGTTTTGAACAATTCTGCAATAATATTGCAAATAAGGAGCTGATGTACACCAGTCGATAATATACTAAACACATCTATCATCTTTGCACTGGTGTATGCATTGGCCTCCACGGTTAAGGTAAAGGGAGCATGCCTGTTCAATGTAAATTACGTGTTTAATCTGCATTTATACATGATTTTTTTTTTTTACGATTAATTGCATACTTTGCTGTGGTAACTTGACAGCTCTCCTACAGGCTTATTACAGCATGTGTTGAATTATCATAAGCATGAAGGCAAAACAGTGGCAAAGTTATATATGCACACTAATCAGTGTTTCACAAGAAAGAGTGGCACCTTTACCCGCAGAAATGTTCATTGCTCCAGCTTCAACAGATGATGGTTGAAAATGTGCTGCAGCAAGTGGAAAACAGTCTCCTGTTACTGTGGGATTTCACGCACGACTCGACCAGTTCACATTTTCAGGGTTTTTGCCCTATAATTTCATGTTGTAAATATGAATCACTACAGACAGTCATTGGTAGTTCTAAGGTTTTCAGACTGCTGCTTTTTGAGTTGGCAGTGCTTCCACCTGAGGAATTCAAGGGTCACTGGTGTCATTACGGAGCACAGGGTCAGACAGGAGACCAATTTTCTATCGGGGATTTTGGTGAATTACGACCAAATTGTAATTTGCGGCGATTTTAATGTTCATGTTTGCTGCCAATCAAAACCTCTGGCCCGAGATTTTCTGAATCTCCTTGATTCATTTGACCTCAAGCAATCTGTCATTTGCCCGACACACGAAAAGGGACATACTTTAGATCTCGTGGTATCCTATGGTTTATCTGTTTCTGTAATTGAAATATGTGCTATGTCTCTCTCCGACCATTCACCAATTTTGTTTACAACGGTAATCCCGTGCTCTGGTAATAATTCCAGCTATGTCCCCGAGCGCCGCTCACGCATGATCAACCCTTTAACTGCTGCTATGTTTTCAGTTGCCTTCAATAGACATTCAATCTGTGCACTGGGTGTAAACTGTGATTTTACTGCTGACGAGATTTTTTCTATGTTTACCTCGGCTTGCACTGATATTTTAGACTCTGTTGCGCCCCTTAGATCCAAACGTAGCAAAGCTTTTCTAACACAATGGCTAAATAACTCTACGCGCGCTCTCAGATGCGCTTGCAGGCGCGCAGAGCGAAAGTGGGTGAAGGATAGGCTTCATGTCTCCCTCCAAATCCTGCGGGACTCCGTGTCTGAATACCAGCGAGCCGTAAAAGCATCGAAAACAAAGTATATTTCTACCTTGATCTCCAGTAATAGTCATAAACCCCAAGTTCTTTTTAAAGTTTTAAATTCTCTCATCAACCCCCGTGATGTGTCACCTGTTGTCCCCTCACCTGTCCTCTGTGAAAGTTTCTTAAACTTCTTCATTGACAAAATCTCTGCACTCAGACCATCTGACACCTCTGCTCCTCCTCTCCCTCCCCCTCCCCCGCTTCCCCAGCTTGCTGTTTTCGAGCAGTTTGAGCCTATCTCCCTCTCCTCCCTCTCGGATGCAGTCAAACACCTGCGGCCCACATATTGCCCATCAGATAGCCTTCCCTCTCACCTTCCCAAAGAAGTCTTTGATTCAGTTGGCCCTACTATTTTATGGTTGATTAACACCTGCCTCTCCTCCGGATATGTCCCGGCTGCTTTTAAGCATGCTGTGGTGCAGCCTTTAATTAAAAAGAAAAATCTCGACACTTCTGTTCTTTCTAACTTCAGGCCTATCTCTCAGTTACCCTTTCTGCCCAAAATCCTTGAGAGAGTAGTGTATGTCCAGTTACAATCTTTTCTAGCTATAAATAACATCCACAAGAAATTCCAATCTGGTTTCAAAACATCTCATAGCACTGAAACGGCACTCCTGAGAGTGCAAAACTATCTGCTTCTGGCCGCTGACTCTGGTAGTTCTGTGATCCTGATGCTTCTGGACCTCACAGCTGCCTTCGACACAGTGGATCACAGGATTCTAC
Source organism: Entelurus aequoreus (assembly GCF_033978785.1). Lineage (NCBI taxonomy): Eukaryota > Metazoa > Chordata > Actinopteri > Syngnathiformes > Syngnathidae > Entelurus > Entelurus aequoreus. Next base: position 38,470,476 of record NC_084733.1, read on the forward strand.
TGTCACGACTGAAGCAGTACGTGGGCATCTCAGGTGTAGCCCTAAGCTGGTTTCAGTCCTACCTAACTGACCGGAGTTTCTCTGTGCAGCTAGGAGACTTTCTCTCCTCGGTGGCCCCCCTTACCTGTGGTGTTCCTCAAGGGTCAATCCTGGGTCCCATACTCTTCCTACTGTACATACTACCTTTAGGTGAAATCCTGGTCAAGAACAATGTCCCATTCCACTGTTATGCCGATGATGTTCAGATCTATTTACCTCTTAAGGCAGACCTGGGCATTCTGCGGCCCGCGGGCCGCATCCGGCCCTTTGTACGTCCCTGTCCGGCCCGCGTGAGGCCAATTATAAATTACAAAATAAATTTTAAAAAGTATCTATTTCGAGTGTGCAATACAACGGTGCTGCTTTTGTTTTGAAAAGCGTTATTTGTATTACTTCCGTGCGGACGTATGCTCGTGCGCGCAGCGGCAATCACAAATACAAAATAAATTAAAAAAAAACATTGTGCGTGCAATACAACTGTGCTGCTTTTATTTTGAAAAGTGTTATATGTGCGTATGTCCTGTGAGGGAAGGCGCACAGCGACAAGTGATGCCCGGTTATCCCCGAGACGCTAAAAAGAAAAAAGTTGATGACGAATGGCGTGTTTTAAAAAAGACATGGACTGCCAAGTAAAGGTAAAGCCGTGTGCTTATTTGTGGTACACACGTTGCTGTGTTTAAAGAATATAGTGTAACGACCTGCTGAAGTAGATGTTGTCTTCTTGAGTTGCGTAAATGAGAAGTGAGGAGACGTGCGTGTGGAAGGAACGAGATAAGTTGAGCTGTGTTAGTATAGCTTGCTCAATAAAAGTTTCAAAAGAGCGTCAGACTTCGTGTGCACTTCTTCTGGACGCTACAATTGGTGTCAGAAGTAAAACTTTGCGCATACTGCACTGTTTGTGTGCTCATCGGGAGGTACGTGCCACGTGAGGAGCTCGCCGCAAAGAGTGAGAGAGACAGAGAGAGAGAGAGGGAGAGAGCGTTTACAGGTGCAGCCACGCTGCTTGCCACGGGGGGAATTCCGCCCTCAATGAAGACTCCCAGATTTGATGGCAAGGTGAACTGGGAGGCATTTCATCCCACTTGTGACATCAATTGTAGCGTCCAGAAGAAGTGCACACCAAGTCTGACGCTCTTTTTAAACTTTTATTGAGCATGCTATACTAACACAGCTCAACTTATCTCGTTCTTTCCAAAAGGAAAACCAATCCTCACTCCTCATTTCCGCAACAGCAACGCTTCTTCCTTCTTCGCCAATCACCTTACAGGCGTGCTACGTTCACAACAAAGAGGATGCAGGATGAAGTGACAGAATTTGAAATTTTTGTATTGTAATATACATCAGGAAGTGTTGTGTAAGAAAGTGTTAAAAATAAAACCATCAAAAGCCATCTGCTTTTGTATAAAGATAAGTTAGGTTAAATGAAAATATTATTATTATCTATCTTACGGTATATCAAAAATAATTTGAGCAAAATTTAATTGAAATATTGTCGGTGTGGCCCTCCAGCAGTGCTCGGGTTGCTCATGCGGCCCCCGGTAAAAATTAATTGCCCACCCCTGTCTTAAGGTCACAGGACAGGTCGCACTTCAACCACTGCTTGACTGTCTGACTGACATTAAAGCATGGATGAGTGCTAACTTCCTCAACCTTAATGAGAGCAAGACCGAGATCATCATCTTCGGCGATACATCTCCAGTCTCGTTTGTCAGTGCTCTAGGCCCTCTGGGTGTAAACATCCGGTCCTCCGTGAGAAATCTCGGTGTGATCTTTGATAGTGCCTTCAAATTCACCAAACAGGTCAGCTCAGTGGTTAGTACCAGCTTTTACCATCTCAGAACCCTAGCAAAGACCAAGGCCTATCTCTCCCAGAGCGACCTGGAGACTGCTATCCACGCCTTCATCACACACCGGCTAGACAACAATAACTCACTGTACGCTGGCATTGATCAGGCATCACCCCGCCGTTTGCAGCTTGTGCAAAACGCGGCTGCCCGTCTCCTCACCAGTACCAAAAAACGCGAGCACATCACCCCAGTCCTGGCCTCACTCCACTGGCTCCCTGTCCGTCACCGCATTGATTTTAAATTACTTTTAATTGTTTTTAAATCCCTAAATGGTCTGGCCCCACAATACCTGACCGAGCTGCTGCATTACCATACCTCGTCTAGAGCCTTAAGGTCAGTTGACCAAATGCTTTTTTTTTTTTTTTTTTCCATGTCCTGCCCAGCTTCTCGGGCAAATCATATAGCAGATGTAGATGCCCATATCGGCTGTTCAGATTTACTTTACAAAAGAGAAGTGTAGGATACTTCTCTTGTTGCCTTACTTGTATTTTGACTTTATTAAATGTATTTATATTATCATTTGGTGCAGCCGGGCCGGAGCAGGAGGGGATAGAAAGAGAGAAAAAGGAAGACAGAGGGGGGAATTGTGGGGACAAGAGGGGGATTAGACAGAGAGACAAAAACAACAACAGCAAACACAACAACAACAACAACAACAACAACAGAGCAACATCAGCAAATACGACATGTACAAATATGATGGTAAAAGTAATAGCAAATAAGCAGTTAGCGAAAAAAAAATTAAAAAAATACAGAAATGACAATGAGCATTATTACACTAAAAATGGAGCAATATGAATACCAATAGAAATAGTGCTATTGATAATAAACAATACCAGTACTTTACCTTTATTATCAACAATACAATTGTTCAAATGCAACAATACATATACATAATGATAACTTGAGATACGAAAGAATGCAGAAAAATGGAGGGGAAGAAAGAGAAGCAACCTTAACCTTGTAGATTGTTATAGTAACAATAGGTTAAGCTTTGTCAGTGTGCCATGTGTTATACCCAGTTTACCCTAGGGCAACAACATTAATATATGTTTGATGAAACGTGATTATGTGCATGAGTGTATGTGTGCATATGTACTTGTATATGTACAGTATGTATATGTGTGCTTGTACAGTGAATGTATATGTACAGTATGTGTATATGTGTGTACAGCGAATGTATATGTACAGTATGTGTATACAGTATGTGTGTTTGAACAGTGAATGTATATGTACAGTATGTGTAAATGTGTGTTTGTACAGTGAATGTTTATGTACAGTATATGTATGTGTGTGTTTGTACAGTGAATGTATGTGTAGAATGTGTATGTGTGTGTTTGTACAGTGAATGTATATGTACAGTATGTGTATATGTATGTTTTTACAGTGAATATATGTACAGTATGTGTATACAGTATGTTTGTATAATGAATGTACGTGTGGATGTACGAACTTTGAGTGTGTAAATATGTACTGTATTTATTTGTATATGTATGTGGGAGCGTAGGTACCTATGTATGTCTGTATGTATGTGTGTGAGTATATGTGAATTTGCATGTACAATACATTTGACTCCCAGTGTGTGCGGGAGCCAGAGTACGGCCCCAGCCTCCCCGAGAACCCATCTCACAAACAGTAGGTGTGGTGCCCAGGGAACCAGGGGCCACCGCCCCCACGCAGCCAAGCCGGACAGCGACAGGAACCCCAGAGCCTGGCCCACCGTGCCGCCCACAAGGGCCAGCAGCAGGCCGCAGACAGACGCACCCGGCAGAGGACAAGGCACGAGAAAAACAGGGGGCAGCCAGACCCCAAGCCAGCGAGAGACAAAATGCTTTTGGCGGTCCCCAGATCCAGGCTAAAGACCAGAGGGGACAGAGCCTTTTCCGTTGCCGCCCCTAAGCTCTGGAACAGCCTTCCCCTCCACATTAGGTCAGCCCAGAGCCTGGGGGTCTTCAAAACCCTCCTTAAGACCGACCTCTTCTCGCTGGCCTTTGACCCGAGCTGAGTCCGCCCACTAGGCCACCATTTCTAGTCCAACCCCCCTCCCACCCCTCCGCTTTAGTTGTATTTTTTCAATTTGTCGCACTTTTGTTATTATTTTTATTCTGCAAATATTTTTTACTTTTTATTCGACCCCTTTTACCGTATTGCATTTGCACTATCTTGTTTAGCACATTAATTGTTTATGTTCTTTGTTTTGTTTGCTTTTTGTTTTGCTTTTTTTTTTTTGCTCTATGCTTTTTTTAACCTGCAAAGCACTTTGGTTCAATTTAAAAGTTGTTGAAAACGTGCTATATAAATAAAGTTGACTTGACTTGACCAATGGTGGCTTCACATGAAAGTAGCTGTGGCAAATGGTGTAGATTAGAGTGAGAGGTGGATTTACTTTAATGAAGGGAGAGTATTTTCTCAACCATTCTTTATGTGCAGTATTTGGTACAGAGCATTGATTTAACTGTGAAATTACATCACTGAATAAGCATGTATTTAATTTTGTTGTTGATTTTGTAAATGCAGGTTTTTGAAACCTGTCTAGTAAGAGATGGCTAGGCAAACTTATGACCTCTATTTTTTTATTTTATTTTTTTAAAGTTCATCTACATTGCTGCCTCTGCCAGACATGTACATTGTTGCTTCATTGTTGCGTCAACTTTTATAACAAAGGCCAAGTTAGATTTTGTTTGTTTTGTTGGGTTCATAGGGAGATAAATAAAATAAGATAAGACTGCAACAGAGTTCTATGGAATTTTTCATGGGTGCCCTGATCCGTAATTGATATCGGTGTGATATTAGCAAATGTTTAAAGTATTCTATTCAAGCAGTCCCACAGCACAATAACTTGTGCAAAGCGGGACACCCAGTTATCAAAATGTCCTCCAATAAGCACAAATTGTTGGTCTTTCCTTTATTTTAGTGAAGTCATTCACAAAGGGAAAACATGGTAGGCAATAGGCTACTGGGAGCTAGCAGCTACACAACAGCTAAGCACACAATAGCACACACGCTATAGGTACAGTGCATCCGGAAGGTGGTTACAGCGCTTCACTTTTTCCACATTTCGTTATGTTACATCAAGGGTTGTACGATATACCGGTACTAATAAAGTACTGCGATACTAATTAATTGAAATCGGTTACTATACTACCTTTGAAAAGTACCGGTACTGTTCTTTCATCCTAATTCCGCTGTGCGGACCCGAGGCGCATGATGTTGAGTGTGTCAAAACGCACACACGAAGGGCATACAAGCAATAACATCGTGGTGGAGAAGAATGGCAAAAAACGACAATTCTACTGGTTAATAAAGAGGGTGAGTGAAGTGCAATATTGAGGTATTTGGGCTTCAAAACTAACAATAAAGGTAACGCTTTAAACAGGGGGGAGTCGCGCTGCAAGCGTGACTTTAAAACACGCCTCGCCAAATGTGGCGATTAGTATTACCACCGATGCTTCAAACTTGAATAATAAGCATTCAGATCTGCACAATGAATTATGAAGAGTGACAGGTAATAATGTAATTGTTACACCTGACCTGCTGTTTGGTTCCGGTGCAGACCATAGTCAAGGATCACATAGCAGACGTTCCTTCCTTGATGTTTTCGTCAGGGGTAACACTCTTCACTTTACCTGGCAATGGGTCTGCTGAGCTCCGCTTTCCGGTCATAATGATGAGGCCGCCGATTCGTGACAATCTGGTTGCTTTATTATTAGTTTTGCAGGACATAACCAGAACCATTCATCACTCTACTGCGCAGTGCACGAGCTACTTCTCTTTCTCTTTACTCACCCACTCACTCACCGACGTCACTCAGACAACACGTTGCCATTCTTACAAACACACACACGCTACTCTCATAGGTTAACCAGCTCCCCTGCTGTGCACATGTAGATACATAACATGTAGACACGCACACAGCTACTTGGCTTGATGCCAAATATTAGCGGAGTTAAAACCGCCCATGTCAACTAATGCAAGTGAAATGACTGAATTTTGTAACAAATTGCTACAATTTGTGTTTTATCTTTAAGAAATGTGGGTTTCACCTGCTACATGGTTTATTCGGGTACATTTAACCAAAGTTTTGTTTTTAGTACTTAATTGTATTTTTCTTAAAGCACAGACCAGGAGTGGCAACCATAAATCATGAAGCATTTAATATAATGTCAATAAAGCTTTTTATTACATTCTAATCTAATCCCTGATTATGGCAGACTATATGTAATATGGAACATTGTAAATTGTTCTTTGAGTGCAACAAGAAAAGCCCAATGTGTTTAATACCCTTTAATGTATATTTTAACCTTCTAAAATTGTTATTTGAGTGCAATAGTAAACATATGTTTATTGTATTGTAAAAATTTCTGTTAAAATAAAGGCAATATTAAAAATTTCCGTAGTTCCCTTTATTTGGAAAATTATCAAAGTATCGATATACATTTTGGTACCGGTACCAAATTATTGGTATCGAGACAACCCTAGTTACAGCCTTATTCCAAAATTGAATTAATCCATTTTTGTCCTCAAAATTCTACACACAATACCCCATACTGACAATGTGAAGTTGTTTTTATGTATTTGTAAATGTATTAAAAATACTGTACATAAAAATCACAAGCACATAAGAATTCACAGCCTTTGCTCAATCCTTTTGTTGATGCACCCATCAATAAATCCATCCATTTTCTACTGCTTGTCCCTTCGGGGTCGCAGGGGTGCTGAAGCCTATCCCAGCTGCACTCGGGCGGAAGGCGGGGTTCCCCTTGGACAAGTCGCCACCTCATCAATGTCAATCAACCTATCCCCAGGTGCATGTCTTTGGATGTGGGAGGAAACCGGAGTACCCGGAGGGAACCCACGCAGTCACGGGGAGAACGTGCAAACTCCACACTGAAAGTCCCCGAGCCCGGGCATTGAACCCAGGACCTTCTTATTATGATGCACATGCACTAACCCCTGTTCCATCGTGCTGCCTTGTTGATGCACCTTTGGCAGCAATTAAATAATCTTTATCTCAATAAAAGGGTTCAAGATGTTCATCATAATTGTTCTTCTGTGTACTTTGTGAACACTTGTAGTTTGAACAGTCTCTTAAACTGAATCATACTGGTGCTTTGTTTGATTTCTTTGGTTAATCCGTTCCATAATTGAATTCCACATACAGATATGCTAAAGGTGTTAAGTGTTTTACGAGCATACAAATGTTTAAATAAGATTTTCCTCTAAGGTTATATTCCTCCTCTTTTGTTGAGAAGAATTGTTGAACATTCTTGGGTAGCATGTTATAGTTTGCTTTATACATAATTTTAGCTGTTTGCAAATGCACCAAATCGCTGAATTTCAATATATGTGATTCAATAAATCAAGGGTTTGTATGTTCTCTATATCCTACATTATGTATTATTCTAATTTATATTTTTTGTAACATCGTTAGTGAATGAAGCGCACATTTTTAGTTGTTGTTCCATATTTCTGCACAATAACTCAGATATGGTAACACTAGTGAGCAGTAGAGAATATGAAGTGATTTTTGGTCCAGAACATGTTTTGCCTTATTCATTATTGACGTGTTTCTTGCTACTTTGTTGTGTATTTTTATATGAGAGTTCCAGTTCATTTTATCATCTATTATTACACCCAAAAATGTGTTCTCTTTTACCCTTTCAATGTCTACTCCGTCTATTTGTATTTGTGTTTGACTTTCCCTTCTACCGTTACCAAATAACATTATTTTAGTTTTACTGAGATTCAAAGATAGTCTGTTTCTGTCAAACTATCTTTTTAATTTGTTCATTTCTTCTGTTATTTGTAGTAGCTTCTGTGTGTTCTCTCCTGAAAAAAACACAGTAGTTTCCGTCATAGATTATGAAAACTGGCAGATGATCACTGATGTCGGATATTAGCAGACCACTTGTGGTATTATTATCAAAATCATTAGTAAAAATATTATCAATAATTGTGGTGTTGTGTCCTGAGATTCTGCTTGGCCTTGTGACTTTAGGATATAAACTCAGGCTATACATTGTGTCAATAAAGTCATCTATGGTCTTTTGTTTGTTAGGGTTTAAGAGGTCAATGTTGAAGTCTCCACATAAGAAAGTTATTGTTTGACTGATTTCAGTAAAAGTTGCCTTAATCCAGTTCTCAAACGTATCAATGTTTGACTTCGGTCATCCGTATATACAACTGATCAGTACGTTTTTGCTTTTTTCCTGACATATTTCAATGGTAATACATTCTAAGATAATATCAATAGCTAGTGACACATTTTTTACCACTTTATAGTTTAGGGTCTTCATCAAGTACACAGCTATCCCCCCTCCGTTTTTGTTAGTTCTATTGATATAATTTAGTTCATATCCTTCCAGGTCAAAATCCATTCCTTTTTTAGCATCCATCCATGTTTCTGAGATAGCGATAACTTTGAAGGGTTTGTTGAATTGTTTCAAAAAATGCTTCACATTGTCGTAGTTAGCATACAAACTTCTGCTGTTTAAATGAATAATCAACAGCTTGTTGTGTGTTTCCGTTATATTGTTCGTTTCTATATAGGCAAGGCAAGGCAAGGCAACTTTATTTGTATAGCGCTTTTCATACACAAGGCAGACTCAAAGTGCTTCACAGACAACAAAGTGAAATGAAAGAAAATAAAAGCAAAATTAAAATGCAGACAATAAAAATAAGAACAGTGCAGACGTTAAAAGTTAAAAGATTAAAAGATTTAGCTGAAAGCTAAGGTGAACATAAAAGTCTTCAGTCTAGTTTTAAAAGTAGTGAGAGTTGGGGAGAGTCTGACATCTTCAGGAAGTTTATTCCAGCTATGTGTTGCATAGTGACTGAATGATGATCTCCCTTGATTTGAGTTTACTCTTGGAACCGCTAACAGATTGGTCTCAGAAGATCTTAGTGATCTAGAGGGCGTATATAGTGGGAGCATATCAGTGATATACTTGGGCCCTAGACCATGTAGTGATTTATATGTGAGCAGGAGGATTTTGAAATCTATTCTCTGATGTACAGGGAGCCAATGTAAGGATTTAAGAATTGGTGTAATGTGCTCACATTTTTTGGTCTTTGTTAGAACTCTAGCAGCAGCGTTCTGAACAAGCTGTAGCTGTCAAAGCTTGGTCTATGGCGTGGTTTGCTCTCCCGTGGTGCAAAAGAATTGGAACGGACGTGGCGTGCAGGTAAAGACATATTTAATTATTACTATAAACTCAAACAAAAGGTACAAACAAAAGGCGCTCACAGCGGAGGAAAAAACTTGACTAGAAAACAAAAGGCGCGCACAATGGCGGAGAACTATGAACATTAAACAAACAAAAACTTACGTGACAAGAGATGAAACAAGAACTAACGTGACAAGGAACTGTGGACATGGCATGAATGGGTGATGTCGCCAGGATGAACAACAGAAACAGAAAAGCCTATATAGTGACATGATAAGTGAAAACAGGTGCGTGACTAACTGTGAACAGGTGCGTGACATGACAATGTGAAAACGTGAGACAGGTGTGTGTGAGTCCAAACGTGGAACAGGTGAAACTAATGAGTAACCATGGAAACAACAAAACCAGGAAGTGAAACCAGGAACTAAAGAAGTGTCCAAAAAACAAAACAGCACATGGCCAAACAAAAACATGAACACAGACATGACAGAACCCCCCCCTTACGGACAGATCCCAGATGGCCAAAAACAAAAAACAGGATCAAGAGTCATGGGAGGGAGGGAGGGGGACATGGCGGTGGGTCGCCAGACCAGGTGTCCCCGAATCCACCGGGGCAGAGTCAGGTGGCGGCGGCGGGTAGACCGCCGCTGAACCTGACGAGGTGGGCGACCTGGGAATGGCCACATTCGTGGCAGACGAGGAGGTCGGCGCACCTGGCGTGGCGGACGCCCATGGAAAGGCCACATCCTTGGCCGACGAGGAGGTGGGCGCGTTGTCGTGGCAGGCGGCGAAGCTTGGCGTGGTGCGTCAGGCGGCGAAGCTTGGCGTGGTGCGTCAGGCGGCGAAGCTTGGCGTGGCGGGTCTTGACGAGGGTCTTGGTCTTGGCATGGGTCTTGGTCTTGGTCTTGGCGAGGGTCTGGGTCTTGGTCTTGGACTTGGTCTTGGCGTGGTTGGTCTTGGTCTTGGACTTGGCGTTGACATGGTTGGTCTTGGACTTGGCGTTGACATGGTTGGTCTTGGACTTGGCTTTGGTTTGGGTCACTTGGCGGGTCTTGGTCTTGGTCACTTGGCCGGTCTTGGTCTTGGTCACTTGGCGGGTCTTGGTCTTGGTCACTTGGCGGGTCTTGGTCTTGGTCACTTGGCGGGTCTTGGTCTTGGCTTTGGTCTTGGCGTGGGACAGCCACGGGCGGCACTTGGCGGCGTGGGGCAGCCACGGGCGGCACTTGGCGGCGTGGGGCTGCGACTGGCGGCACTTGGCGGCGTGGGGCTGCGACTGGCGGCACTTGGCGGCGTGGGGCAGCCACGGGCGGCACTTGGCGGCGTGGGGAAGCCACGGGCGGCACTTGGCGGCGTGGGGAAGCCACTGGCGGCACTTGGCGGCGTGGGGAAGCCACTGGCGGCACTTGGCGGCGTGGGGCAGCCACTGGCGGCACTTGGCGTGGAGCAGGTACTGGCGGCGCTTGGCGTGGAGCAGGTACTGGTGGCGCTTGGCGTGGAGCAGGGCGTGGAGCAGGTGGATCTTGGCATGGTCGAAAAACTGGTGGTGGTGGTCGTGCTGGTGGCTGTGGCTTGGCGTGACGAAAGACTGGTGGTGGGGGTCGTGCTGGTGGCTGTGGCTTGGCAGGTCGAAAGACAGGTGGTGGGGGTCGTGCTGGTGGCTGTGGCTTGGCAGGTCGAAAGACAGGTGGTGGTGGTCGTGCTGGAGGCTGTGGCTTGGCGTGACGATGCTGACCCACCCCACCTGAACAATTCCCAGCCCTAGCCCCCCCCTCAAGGAGCGGATCCCAGACGCGCTCCCCGCGGTCTGGAACCGTCTTTTGGGGTGGGCGGAGGGGGTTCAGGAGGAGGGCAGAATCCTCCCCTCTAAATTGTCCAAAAGGTCTTTCGTTCCCCCCCACCTGGGCTTTTGTGGGTGAAAAAAAAATTTCTGACTTGGGCGTGGCATGAGTCCTGGGGGGCGGGGCATGAAAATTGGGTGACTGTGATTGACAGGATCTGATTTCTAAAAACATGTCTTGGTAATATTTAATCATGGATTTAGAGTCTTTGGTTGGATGTGGCTGACAAGAAAAAGAGTTCAGGGGAAAAAAATCCATGACGTCACCCACTGGCAGCGGCGTGACGTCGTCCTGGGGAAGCCGGGCTGGCTGCAGCTCGTTTCCGCCCGGAGGGGGAGGAGCTTGCGGGAACGATGCGTCCTTTCCAATGCTTGTGGAAGCCCTCCCTGACGTCCTTCGTTGGGAGCGGCGCTTCCGGGACTGCGGTGACGCAGCGCCATCCTCGGACCAAAGGGAGCTGATCGGCACCAGTTTGCCGGTCGGACCCCACATGAGATCCCTGCGCTCCATGGGGGAATGGCGGAGTGTCTCGGCTTCCATGGCGCGCAGGACCTCCCACGTTACCTCGTCAAAATTGTCCCATTTTTTTGCGGGAGAGCTCTCGTGCTAGCGACATCTGTCAAAGCTTGGTCTATGGCGTGGTTTGCTCTCCCGTGGTGCAAAAGAATTGGAACGGACGTGGCGTGCAGGTAAAGACATATTTAATTATTACTATAAACTCAAACAAAAGGTACAAACAAAAGGCGCTCACAGCGGAGGTAAAAAACTTGACTAGAAAACAAAAGGCGCGCACAATGGCGGAGAACTATGAACATTAAACAAACAAAAACTTACGTGACAAGAGATGAAACAAGAACTAACGTGACAAGGAACTGTGGACATGGCATGAATGGGTGATGTCGCCAGGATGAACAACAGAAACAGAAAAGCCTATATAGTGACATGATAAGTGAAAACAGGTGCGTGACTAACTGTGAACAGGTGCGTGACATGACAATGTGAAAACGTGAGACAGGTGTGTGTGAGTCCAAACGTGGAACAGGTGAAACTAATGAGTAACCATGGAAACAACAAAACCAGGAAGTGAAACCAGGAACTAAAGAAGTGTCCAAAAAACAAAACAGCACATGGCCAAACAAAAACATGAACACAGACATGACAGTAGCTGCCTGACAGTTTTTTTGGGAAGACCTGCAAGGAGACCATTACAATAGTCTAGCCTACTGGTAATAAAGGCATGTACAAGTTTTTCTAAGTCTTGAGCTGACATGAGCCCTCTAAGTCTTTTTACATTTTTGAGGTGATAGTAGGCCGATTTTGTTACTGATTTGATGTGACTGTCGAAATGTAAATCAGAATCTAAAATAACCCCAAGATTTCTGGCTTTATTTGAGGTTTTCAGGGACAGTGATTGAAGGTGTTGGATGACTTTAAACCTTTCTTTTTTAGCACCAAAAACAATTATCTCAGTTTTATCTTCATTTAGTTGTAGGAAATTTTGGCACATCCAGTGTTTGACTTGCTCAATGCACTGGCACAGAAGATCTATGGGGCGATAGTCATTTGGTGATAGCGCTACATAGATTTGGGTGTCATCGGCATAGCAATGATGGTCAATGTTATTATTTTGCATGATTTGTCCTAGTGGGAGCATATAGATGTTAAATAAAGTCGGCCCCAAGATTGAACCTTGGGGGACTCCACACGTTACGTTGGTTGGTTCTGATACAAAGTCACCAATGGAAACAAAATAGTTCCTATCTTGTATATATATAAAAATATATATATTCCTGGTGTGAAAGAAAACATTTGTACCTGGATCTAAATCCTTACCTAATTCTAGATTATTGTAATCTATGCTGCTGAAATTTTTCGGTTCCATACTTTCCTGTTCACCAATCATTTGTGTTGCCCTATGAATGTCTCTATAAGTGTAGATGAATGTGCACCTGAATGAAGATCATCTTGTTCGGTAATCCCTTGGAGCGTTGTAATTTTGTAGTCGAATGTCAATGTTTGTTTTCCGTCAGACTGTGGGTGAAGTTTGCGACCATGAGGTTAGACAACAGGAGAAATTAAGGAATATCATTGCGTGTAGATACAACAGAGCAGCTTGACGAGACAGTTCTCTTCTAATGAAACGAAAGCAGTTCAAATTGTTTTTACACACACTTTTTACTTGGCTCTAGAATTTTAGATTATTGTCAATAATTAGTCCTAAATACTATGTCTCTTTAACTTCTTGGATAATTTCATTACCTATATATACCTTAAAGGTCTACTGAAACCCATTACTACCGACCACGCAGTCTGATAGTTTATATATCAATGATGAAATCTTAACATTGCAACACATGCCAATACTTATAAAGTGCAATTTTAAATTTCCCGCGAAACTTCCGGTTGAAAACGTCTATGTATGATGACGTTTGCGTGTGACGTCGATGGTTGAAACGGGAGTATTCGGACACATTGTATCCCAATACAAACAGCTCTGTTTTCATCGCAAAATTCCACAGTATTCTGGACATCTGTGTTGGTGAATCTTTTGCAATTTGTTTAATGAACAATGGAGACTGCAAAGAAGAAAGCTGTAGGTGGGATCGGTGTATTAGCGGCTGGCTGCAGCAACACAACCAGGAGGACTTTGACTTGGATAGCAGACGCGCTATCCGACGCTAGCCGCCGACCGCATCGATGATCGGGTGAAGTCCTTCGTCGCGCCGTCGATCGCTGGAACGCAGGTGAGCACGGGTGTTGATGAGCAGATGAGGGCTGGCGTAGGTGGAGCGCTAATGTTTTTATCATAGCTCTGACGAGGTCCTGTAGCTAAGTTAGCTTCAATGGCGTCGTTAGCAACAGCATTGCTAAGCTTCGACAGGCGGCACAGCATTAACTGTGTAGTTACAGGTCCAGTGTTTGGTTCGGTGTCTCCTGATAGTAGTATTGTTGATCTTCTGTCTATCCTTCCAGTCGGGGGCTTATTTCTTTTGTTTCTATCTGCATTTAAGCACGATGCTATCACGTTAGCTCCGTAGCTAAAGTGCTTCACCGATGTATTGTCGTGGAGATAAAAGTCACTGTGAATGTCCATTTCGCGTTCTCGACTCTCATTTTCAAGAGGATATAGTATCCGAGGTGGTTTAAAATACAAATCCGTGATCCACAATAGAAAAAGGAGAAAGTGTGGAATCCAATGAGCCCTTTTACCTAAGTTACGGTCAGAGCGAAAAAAGATACGTCCTGCACTGCACTCTAGTCCTTCACTCTCACGTACCTCATCCACGAATCTTTCATCCTCGCTCAAATTAATGGGGTAATCGTCGCTTTGTCGGTCCGAATCGCTCTCGCTGCTGGTGTAAACAATGGGGAAATGTGAGGAGCCCTTCAACCTGCGACGTCACGCTACTTCCGGTACAGGCAAGGCTTTTTTTTATCAGTGACCAAAAGTTACGAACTTTATCGTCAATGTTCTCTACTAAATCCTTTCAGCAAAAATATGGCAATATCGCAAAATGATCAAGTATGACACATAGAATGGATCTGCTTTCCCTGTTTAAATAAAAAAAAATAATTTCAGTAGGCCTTTAAATAAGTTGTTTGAAGGTTCTGCTTGAATTGAGAAACAAATTAAAACTGTTTTCTCAACATTCTGTTTTAACTGAGATTTTTGAAGCCAGGTTGAAATGTTAACTAGAGATTCTGTCAACTGCTGCCCAGCTGTAGAGGATTTTTTTTGCAGGCACATGAATAACTGTGTTTTCTGCATTAAGCTGGCAATTGACACCTTGGCACAGTCTGGAAGGTTGTGTATATACATAGCAAACAACAATGGCCCTAGATGGTCACTAGAGAGAAGACTAGATTTAATTTAAGATTTATTTTTTTCCAAGATGGCGCCGCTGTAGTGGCTGCTGGTGGCAGGAGCTTTGTGCTCTTGTATCATCCTTTTGTGTTCCGGATGTTTCCCTCTTGTTTTCATGTGTTTTTTTGCCTTTTGGTTGGGGACCCTTTGGGACTGTGTGACAAGGGGTGGCACTTTCGTGACTTCTGCGGTGCTTTTTTGTAAACTTCTGGATCTGCCTCCCGGGAGCCTTTTGGCCATGGAGACCAGCTGCTGGGTTTCTGCCACACCAGAGTCCGTTTGGAGAGACTGGAGGGGATGTGGATGAAGAGGCAGGGCTGCGGAGCTAGCACTGAGCGCCAGGATAGACAAGCTTCACAGTGTCTTGGCTGAATGAGCAGGTATCTGACACCTCGGTCTCCTTAGACACATCCTCGCTCATCCATGCAGACTGGACATTGGCTGAGAGTTAGTGGGCGGCCGAGGGTGGAGTCGGCTCTCTTAGTTTCTTTGTTGGGTCTGCTCCTGTCTCTGGCCATGCTCCCCGCACCCCAGCAGACGATGGCGTGGAACACCGCAGAGGCCACCACAGTGTATATGTTTTGTTTTTGTTTTTTTGTTGTTGTTTTACTTTTGTGGCTGTGTGTAGAAGTGGCTGGTTGCATCAGCTCGGCTCTTTTAATGTTTTTAATGTCCTTTGTGTTCTTTGATGTTTCCCTTATACACACATGTTTATGTGTGCTATGGCTATGAGTATTTTTCCCCTCTCCAGGGGCCCAGGCTTAGACTGAATTTTTTTTTCTCACAGAAAAAAAATGACTATACATGTGACTGTAGAGCAAAATATACGGAACATTTACACCAAAGAATATCCATTAGATGAGATCTAGAACACAAAAATATGTTTTAAATGTACAGTGCATCCCGAAAGTATTCACAGTTCTTCACTTTTTCCACATTTTGTTATGTTACAGCCTTATTCCAAAATGAAATAAATTGTTTTTTGTCTTTAAATATTTACAGACAATACTCCATAATGACAATGTGAAAATGTTTTTTTATCATTATTTTGCAAATGTATTAAAATAAAAAACTTAAAAATCACATGTACATAAGTATTCAAGTGCTCAAGACTTTGTCGATGCACCTTTGACAGCAATTACGGCTGAAACTATAAAATGGTTATGAAGTTTATTTTCGACTGTGTCTGGAAAATAAATAGTGGTGATTATGATACTTTTGGAGCTGATGGGGCGTGGTTTCATTTGCAAACTAGGAACAACTCCAAAAACGTCTTGCAGATAGACCCAAACAAAAGGGTTAGAAATGTGACTGCGGACCAAAATCTATGCCAAATTTACACCAAAGCATATCCGCTCAAAATTATATAGACCACAAGGATGTGTTTTAGATGTAGATTAAAAAAATCATAAATCACATTTAACTTGCACACGTGTCCCAACTGTGCTGAACTGGACTTTTATTTGGTTTGGTTTGTTGTCATTATTTTTACACTCTATTTGCACTATCACAATCTATTCTACTTCATCTACACCTATTAATCAATGCAATTCATAACCTATCATATTTAGATCATATCCTTTGTACAATATTATGAACATACAGTACTATCATTCTTGTCGTACTCATTAGGTGAAATCTAAATCTAAAAACTTATGTGCCACCTTATGTGTGCTGGTTTGACAATACATCCTTTCTGCTGTTTTAATCAAAGGGATAATTCAGAACCAGGATGCCAGCCAAAGTAAGCACTCGTTTGGTGGCCTTATCCTCATGCTCATTGAGCAAACAGTTGCAGGTAAATAAATAGAAGGGAGTCATTCTTGTGCCTTTGGTTTCACGCCATTTAAACTTCACCACAATGTAAGTACTGATGATTGTCTGTGACTGGGAAAGGCTTAGGCCAACAGGAGATGAGATAAGAGACAGTGTCCGCTGTTCTATTTATTTGAATATACAAATTTTAGGAGTTATAATAGACAATAAAATGAGCAGAAAACCACACCACAAGTACATACAACATGAAGTGTCGGGAAATATTTCAGTATTGAATAAGGCAAAACAACAACTGAATCACTCCATACTGTGTACTGTTCATCGGCATTACCATACCTGAGTTACTGTGTAGAGGTATGGGGGAACAACTATAAAATTACATTTGATTCACTAACAGTACTGCAGAAAATATCACTCAGAATAATGCATAAAGATGGATATAGAAAACACACAAATCTTCTGTTCATTGATTCTAAAATATTGAAATTAACTGATCTGGTAACTGCACAAATCATGTACAAAGCAAATAACGGACTGCCCAGAAATATACAACAGTATTTCTCAACAAAAGAAGAGAAATACCCTCTCAGAAATAAACGGAACCAAGAGCCGTCCCTATGCACTCTTGTTCTCTCTGTGTTCTCCCCCGTCGTGTTGAATTGTCTCGTGTCTAACTTGTCGTCCTCCCTGCAGCCTGCCTTCGTTCCCTTGTGTCTCGTCTCCCCGCATTCCCTCTGCTTCCCTGGCTGCCTCTTGGATCTCGACCCCCCGCCTGGACACGGACCTTTGACGCCTCTCTCCTCCCCTCGACATCACATCTGCTCACGGACCTCCAAGCCAGCCTAGCCCCTCTTGGACTTCCGCCTCTCACTCAACACTCAGCAGTTAATTTCCAAACATAGTCGCACACCATACACTCTTGGATTTAGTCACACTCCATTCTCTTGTTTATTAAGATTATTATTTAAATATATAGTGTGTATATATATAAATAAATAGAGCTTATACTACGTCCCTCCTGTCTTTGCCTTCTCCTCTTCCTGTGCACATAACAACCTATAGGCTACCATGTATGTCACATTAAACTGCCAACATGTGCACAAAGTTACGTAAGAATCTTTGTGATCTCTGTTGACTGTAAAGAGAACCCATGGAGAAATGGACCCTTAGTGAGATAAGCTGCTGAAATTTTACACAGATCTGTTGAATAGTATAACCCAGGCTCCAGAAATCATATAGGTCAAAGGTCACAATATGACAAAAGAAAGATGAGAAACTATTTGGTTTATTTTTATTCACTTGGATGCAGCACCATTAAACCTCTCATTTGTCCCAAATCTGCTCTTTCATAAATCAAGGAAGCCTCCTACACTATACATTTTAACTCGAGAAAATATAAATTTTTCAAACTATGATAATTGTACAGTATATTAGCTTAATATATGTTGAGTTGTAGTATGTATTGCTATAACATTCTTGTTGACATTTTGAAAAATATGCCATGCTTACAGTATTCATTTTGCATAAAAATTAAATATGGATAGTGTGTGAGAGTGAATGGTTGTCTATCTGTGTTGGCCCTGCAATGAGGTGGCAACTAGTCCAGGGTGTACCCTGCTTTCCGCCTGAATTCAGCTGGGTTAGGCTCCAGCCTCCTCACGACCCTGAAAGGGACAAGCGGTATAGAAAACGGATGGATGGTCTGACTTTACAAGGAGTGCTACCATCTACGGGATTTCACACCAAAGTACTTTCTTTAACATTTGTGTTTGACAGGACATAGTGTGTACCTGTGAAGAGATTATCCTTTCAGAGGATAAAATCACATGTCAATGCTCTGTACATCTATTTTCCCAACGTTATTGTGCATAAAATCCACACAGCGGGTGTTGAATTTGTTTTATCCCTGTACTGGAATGCAATGTGGCAATAAATGGTTTATGACATAATTTAATCATTTCCTAGAGTGGCTATTAAGGCTAAAAAAATAAACAGAAGAAAACAAGTTTAAAATGCTTGATTTCTTATCGACAACATGAGCTTTTTGAGCACTCCCCAGAGGAGAACTTGTGTGTTTATTTATATGAAGATTCAGGATGTACATTGGTAATATACTTGCTGGACAGAAGGATGGGGGAAAAAGACGCTGACTATGGCAATGTTGATCATTATGTTCCCCTGGGGGAAAATGTTGTCTTCATCTTTGACCTCACAAAAGCCAACCTAAGACCAAGAGTGTCATTAGGTGAATGAATAGAACACAATAATCTCCATAGTGGACTTGTTAACCACTTACATGCCATAGTTTCAACATGACATTTTCACTGCAGCTACTTCGCAATCAAATCTCCCCGTAAAACAGCACATGTATATCTTTGCAATCTACTAATAAAAGTTTCAATATTGAATTTATTATCAGTGTTTCTCTCACTAATTACATGCATTGTCTATTTTACCACAGCCGTAAACAAAGATGTTATCTTTTTATTTTATTTTACAAGGAGGGTATGTAAGGATGCAGGTCATATTCATTAGGGCTGTAAATCATAGCAAGTTTACTCATGTTGTTTATCACAAAAAATGTTGCATTAATCATGTTCTGTATATACTTAGGTTAATTTTGAGTGTGCATGCTCCTTTACCTTAACCGTGGATGGTTATCTCAAAATACACCCAGACTGGACTTTAGATACTACAACTGTTAACACATTTTTTTTAAAAAAAGTGCATTCAATAAATGTGCATTCCACATTAAAAAAATGTTCCTGCTGTATAACATTCTTACAATAAAATTGCATTTGTGTCCAAATATTGGGCTCTTTTTTAAAGATATTTTAAATCATGCAAGCAAGTACTATCCTGTGATTAATAATGATTAATCAAAATTCAAAAGTGTGAGTACAGTAGGAAGGGGATTCATGTGGCCCCATTTGTTGCGGCTTACCTGACACATGAAACAAGACGAAATACAGGGGGTGCACTATACACTTTAGCTGCCAGATGGCAGAAGAGTGTTGAATATCTTAAAATGTGTTTTGCAGCAATTCCAACTTTGGCCACAACATCAGTTGCTATATAGAATGGCGTTTCCCATCATTTTCAGCAGACTGCATTGCAAAATGATTAACCCACACCCCTTCCCCTCACGCGAGATCCACCCTGGAATGGGGCATTATGAACCCTTCCCTACGTTAATCAGATTTTTTTTTTTAATAATTCACCAAAAATAAAACAAGTTATTTCACATGAGTAATTACAAAAACATATCGCATTAACATGTACACACTTAGATTAATCATGCAATTATTTTTTTTCCGTTTGTGCTCTTTTACCTTAACGACAGGCAGTTACCTGCAAGGTAGTGCTAGCTGTTATACGGTCAGTGATCAGGTCAATGTACGCCAGTGCAAAGATGAGCGAGGAAACTCTGACTGTACTTGTAAATTTCACTTTAAAATACACCCTGATGGGACTTTAGATAAAACTGTTTCCAAGTTCTGAGCAAATGAATGACGCGCATTCAAGTAAAAGATTTCTAAAAGGTTCCCGGATGACATTCTGACAATAAAATTTGTGTATGAATTGTGATTAATCTAATTTTGAGAATTAAGCATTTGAAAGCACTATTCTATACGTGTTTTCCAGTTTTTTTAAAAAAACTTAAAAAACAAGATACATACATATTTGTTTTGTTTATTTTAACCATTTATTCTTTTTTTGTTGTCTCCAACAAATTATTTTATGGTCGAGATTAACTGACAAGGTACCATTGGGAATAGTCAAAAGGATTTTAGAATAGGGGTGTCTAAAGTGTGGCCTGGGGGCCATTTTTCTTATTAATGAGTTATATTAATGAGGTATATTATCAAATATTTCACTAATTTGCTTCATGACCTATGACACAAAGTTTGGATGTGGATGGTTTGTTCAGATAGTTTAGCATATGTTGAATACATATTGGATGGAGTTTAGCACCTTTAACATACAACATGTATCATTTAATTGTTCTGTATGGAGCCCTCAGTGGAAAATGTATGGACATCCCATGTTTAGAATAATATTTGCCGGTTAAACAGAAAATATACAATAAACCAAAGAATGTTCATGCTTTTTCCACCAATGGTCACACAAAAGATTTTAAGACGTAAGGCCACTTTGTTTATAAAATGATTGAATGGTAACCCCAACCTAATGTTAGTTGAAGTTCATTTTGAACATGAATGCAGTTTCAACATGATACATCATGTATTTTCTATTTCTCTTGACAACATGCTCGAAAAGGAGTAGGAAGCAGCAACGCTTATTTAATCCTTCCTACCCATTTTCCACTTCATAGCAGTTTCTTACACATACAGTATATGTCCACTTCCTGTTTTCAATTTGTAGCACAGTTATATCAATGTTTTTAAATACAACAGTTATCTTCATAAATAGTTAAGTCAGTTATTATGATTCACACAAAGAGATTAATCATATCTTATTTACAATAAATATGATTGTTCTTCTTCCTTATACATTGTAAACACTTTGTGTTTGAACAAACTATTAAACTGCATCATATTAGTACATTGTCTGACTTCTTTGCTTAACCCATTCCATAATTCAATTCTACATACTGATATGCTAAAGGTCTTAAGTGTTGTACGTGCATACATATGTTTTAAATTAAATTTTTCTCTGAAGTTATATTTCTCCTACTTTGTTGAGAATGTGTTTTGGTACATTCTTGGGTAGCAGGTTATAGTTGGCTTTATACATAATTTTAGCTCTTTGCAAATGCACCAAATCATTGAATTTCATTATTTCCGATTAAATAACTTCATGGTTTGTATGTTCTCTATATGCAACATTATGTATTATCCTAATTGACCTTTTTTGTAACACTCTTAGTGAATGATGTGTACTTTTGTAGTTATTTCCCCATATTTCTGCACAATAACTCGGATATGGTAACACTAGCTAGCAGTAAAGAATATGAAGTGATTTTTGGTCTAGAACATATTTTGCTCATAGAAATATATTTTTGCCAACTTATGTTGTATATTTTTATATGAAATTTCCAGTTCACTTGATTTATGTTACTCTTTCAATGTCAACTCTAGTCTATTTGTATTTGTGTCTGACTTCTTTCTTCTGCTAAGATCTGCTTTTTCCTACTCTTTTTCAGATGTGCGGTCAACTGGAAATATGTAATGCATTCATTACATTGTATCGTATGCATGTTCTAAATAAACTGAAACTGAACTGTTACCAAATAGCATTATTTTTGTTTTAGAATCAAAAGATAGTCTGTTTTTGTCAAACCATCTTTTTAATTTGTTAATTTCTTCTGTTATTATTTGTATTAGCTTGTGTGTTTTCTCCTGAAGAAAACGCAGTGTCGTCTGCAAATAATACTAACCTAAAGTCTTTTGTAACTTTACAAATATTGTTGATATAAGTATTGAACAATTTTGGTCCCAGTATTGATCCCTGAGGTACGCCGCAAGATAGCTCCAGCACTGTTGACATACTGTCACCTTTTTTCATAAATTGAGTCCTGTTGATTAAGTAACTTCTTATCCAGTCCAAGACCAACCCTATGATTCCATATCATTCTAATTTATTAATTAAGATATCATGATTAAATGTGTCAAATGATTTAGTTAGATCCATAAACACTGCTGCTGCACCCTGTTTATCATCTGTTGCATTGGTAACTTACTCTGTTATTTAGATTATTGCCATCAAAGTTTAAATATTAGCTCTGTATCCGAATTGGTTCTCTACAAATGTCCCACATTTATTAATGAACTTTTCCTATATGTTGTTGAATAATTTTTCGAGGATTTTAGAAAATTGTAGAAGTATAGAAACAGGTCTGTAGTTTGCAAACTGGTGTTTATCTCCATCTGAACAAACAGCTTCATTTTGTCTGGGAATGTTTGAAATTATAGATTGCTAATATACGTTAAAGGCTCTGAAATTTCTTCAATAACTTTTTTATGGCTTTCAAATTCATTTGTATGACAGTCAGTTGAGGTATATGATTTACATTTTATATATATATATATATATATATATATATATATATATATATATATATATATATATATATATATATATATATATATATATATATATATATATATATATATATATATATATATATAGTAGCGTCCCGGAGGAGTTAGTGTTGCAGGGGATTCTGGGTATCTGTTCTGTTGTGTTTGTGTTGTGTTGCGGTGCGGATGTTCTCCCGAAATGTGTTTGTCTACTTGTTTGGTGTGGGTTCACAGTGTGGTGCATGTTTGTGACTGTGTTAATGTTGTTTTATACGGGTTCACAGTGTGGTGCATGTTTGTGACTGTGTTAATGTTGTTTTATACAGCCACCCTGAGTGTGACATGTGTGGCTGTTGATTAACTAAGCTGTGCTTTCACTTGTGTGCGTGTGTTTAAAATTGACTTAAACATTAAAAGTTGAACCGATCGTTCATTTGGGTCAGCATTTCTTGACATCTTCAAGCAAAGACATTTGTCAAACCCGTTCAACGCTACAATATATATATATATACCAACAAAAAAGTAATACTTTACTAAGCAATTATTTTAATGACATGGTATTCAGCGTGAACTTGATTGTATTCCAATTTTCTGTCAGTCATTGTTAATATTTGTTTTCTTTTTTCAGTGAAGTTTTTTATTTTGAAAAACTTGACTCCAACGTGACCCGGAAGCAAATCAATGTTATGCTAGCGAGTTGTCAGCACATCTGAACAGCAAATATCGAGTGATGAGACTCGTATTAGTGTTCGTTTGATATTAATTTATAACACTGAAAACAATAAACTGGTATTTTAGCCTTTCTGTCGTAAGGTTAGCGAACAGCAGGCGAAAGCAACTCAAACTGTAAGTCTACGCTGGTCTTCCAACGGTGGACTGTTAGCAGGTGGTGAGCTAACTGGATAAGTAGTTCGGGTCCTGTCAGGACGAGAACGACATGTCCTGTGGCTTGCTGGAGTTTTGTCGTCTCCAAGAGATCAAGACGGTCAGAGACTACTTGTTACGTGATCAAACCAAGCCAGTGCAGGAGAAGAATCAAACAGGTACCAAGCATCGACAAACTACTAGGCTAATTACTGTTTGGGTGGGCTCTAAACACTTATGCCAATATACATACATATACATATTAACTGTTTTTTTTATAGCTGTCAGTATATGTCTCATCTGTCCACTGAAGTGTGTCCGTTGTCTGTGGCAGAAAATGAGCTGTCATGGGACACTTCTGACTGGGAGTCAGCGTGGGAAAGTGACAACAACAGCAAAGAGCAAGAAGCCACATTGGTTTGTCATACCTTGCATTATCTTTCAAGCAGTGTTTGTCCCTGCAATCTTTAGCAGTAGGAGTATTAGCAGTATGCATGAATGTAAGATCGATTGAGTTTGGCTTTTCACATGAACTTGTACTAGATCAATATTGTAGAAACCTATTGCTGATGTAA
The DNA here is from genome assembly GCF_033978785.1 of Entelurus aequoreus. Lineage (NCBI taxonomy): Eukaryota > Metazoa > Chordata > Actinopteri > Syngnathiformes > Syngnathidae > Entelurus > Entelurus aequoreus. Next base: position 38,494,490 of record NC_084733.1, read on the forward strand.
CTCATGATGTTTTTGCACCAAACCCACAGGTGGAGGAGGCCACAGAGTTGAGTGCACCCTGGCTGCAAGAATGCATCGTATCTCTGTCACCTTGCTCAGACCTGCTTGTGGTGGCCCACGAACAGAAGGCCGTATTTCTCTCAGGTTAGATGTGGAAACAGACACACTGTCATAGGGCTGGGCAATTAGGACATTTAGGCCTTGTTCACAGTGCAGGTCAATTCCGATTTTTTTGCCCATATGCGACCTGTATTGGATTTTTTCATGTCCGTGTGAACATTTCAATTCCGAATTTTTCATATCCGACCCAGACTTCTTCTGTATGGGGAGGCAAATTGGATATATATGAGATGCGTCCTCAATGTGAACGCTCCCGCGCTCAAGTTGCATTCATCCGACCAGAACGTAATCAAAAAGCGATAAGCGTCATAACTAGTTGCTAAAATAGACAGTTACAAAAGGAATAGTTGACCACGGAGCAGAAAACAAGTGAAAATAATAACGTGACCGCAGACACGTTTTTCAAGCATACATCGAAGCAAATTATCCCGTAAAACTGCCAGAGCAAAAATACTTGTCCTCTTCTTTCTTAATCTTCTATGCGCAATAACTAGGTTCAGAAAACGATTAATTTGATTTCACAAAATCCACAAATGTGCCAGCACTGAGGCCGACTAGAGTGGAAGGCACGTTTACCTCCATAAACAGTGCAGTGTGTGCGACGCCATGACATCATGTCCGCGACGCCATGACATCATGTCTGCATGCGGGTCAGATTGCATTCACATTAGAAGTTGCTTTTTTTTTTTTAATAATGTGAACGATTTGACAAAAAAAATCTAAATTGGACATCCGACCCTGCAGTGTGAACGTAGCCTTAGACCTTTTAACCGTCAGAAAACTGCCATGTTGATTATTTAGATTTTCCCCTTTGTATTTTTCTTTCTAGATACACACCCCCTTAAAACATATTGCTGATTGTGTAGTAACACAACAGGAAGCCATGTGTCACAAAGCATGAAGGGTGCTAGAAACCCAGCAGAAGAAGTAGCAGCTAAGTTCCCTCCAGACCACTACACAGAAATGTTATGGAGGAAAACTTAAGCCAACCGGAGAAGTTTGTACCCAAAAGGAATTAAGTGTTGGTGCGAGGAGCATTCCACAGTTTTGATTGAAGCCAATGTTTCCTAAAATTGTTGTCTTCCAACTTCTCTGCTTGTGCTGTTCATAAATCTTTTTTTTTTCTTTTGTACGATGTGGGGAGGAAAAAGGGGAGGCATGGGTAGAGGTACACTGGTGCTTGGCTCGGACATTACGTTGTTGGAGAGTTGCACTGCTACAGTGAACAGACACGCGCGCATGCACAAAGCACGAAAAAAACGCAGTCTATAAGGGCATGTTGTCCCGTGCAGGGCGGACCAAACAGTCCAGTATTTTACCGTGTACTGTTGCATCCCGAGTTGCACCCACCTAATTTGTTGTTTTCTCCGACGCGTGGCCTTCAACCTTCCCGGGCCTGTTAGTAGTGGTGGATTTCCAATCCGTACGGCAGTTGTTTCCTTTTTCATTGCCCAGATCTATCGTCTTCAGCTTTGGGGCCTGCGTAGTGTGCATTTCGTTGTTTTTTCTCCTAGATGAGGGTCAGTGCATAACACGCTAAATGGCTGACTGAATGATTGTGTGAGTGTGTTTGATTTAATGTGAACAATTTCATTGGTCCACTAAGCCCCGTTTGGCGATTTCATTTGTCTGATGTGATGAGGCTAAATGTATTGGCAGCAAGCTGGTGAACCTGGAAAAGTCCATAAATTAGCCACAACAATGTATAAAGCGCAGGGATCAAAGTGTGGGAAAAAAGTAGTGGTTTAAAGTACCAGTAGAGTGGAAAAACAAGTTGCATATATATTGAAGCTATTATCATATATTGATTTATGACACCAAAAGACTTTCAAAGTTTGCGAATAAATAGATATGATCAAAATAGTATCAATCTCACAGAGATTCCCAAGCCATTTTGAGAGATAATGAGGAAGCCAGAAACGTCATCACGTGACATAGTGGTAGGGACTGCAGATGCTTTTCCGACCAAAAACAATGCAAATCGTGCAGACTTTGTAAGAGCCATCGATTACTTTGGGCAAAATTATCATCCAGAACCTTGCATTGTTGATCCTAAATATAAGGACGATATGCTTTAGTTTTAGAAGCTCTGCTGAACAACTCCAGTTTTAGTGAAACACTATGGCATAATGGAGCAGTATTGCTAAGTGCTAAACAAGAAATACAAACCACAAACATAATAAAATGATAGCTTAGTGTACAATGTCTTCTCTTACTTTGATGACGACTGATAGAATGTCCATATCTTTCCGTGTAGATGAACAATTAACCATCAAGTCTCCCTGCAGACACTGTCTTCGGTTTTCTGTGTTTGTCTCCATCTTCGGGTATGAATTGAATGTCACAGATGAACAGCTTCTATATTGAAGGCTAAATCCTTCTATTATACAGATGAGAGGCATGATTCAAAATCTAAAATAACTTTGACGAGCCGAGTCGCGATGATGCGGGAGCAGCAGAACATCGCTACCGGCTCACAGTAAAGGCAGCGGAGGGCTACTTAGCTATCTGTATCATTGCGGCGCTAACAAATAGTTTGTTTGCGCTAGCGCTTATAATAACAACATTGCTAATATTTGGTTAATATTCAGGTCACGATATGTATAAAGAGTATTGTTGGCGGGTTTTGGATGGTTATTTAGAGGGTTTTGTGAGCAAAATAGAGAGCCCTCATTGTCTACATTGTTAGCGGACTTTTTATGTATTTATTTATCTACAACTCAGAATGCATAACAAAAATAAAAACGTGTTCATGTCTTATATACAGATTTTGAATGATAGACAGCACATCTCTGTCCAATATTTGCGTATTTCCAGTACGACTGATCTGATACTATGGTCAGAGTGTAGAAGCTGCCGATTGTGATGTCAATCTCCGAAAATAGTCGAAGGTATTCGCAGCGGAATATTAAAAATGGTTGACTGAATTTTGTGATGTTTAATCTGTGTTTTTACATACTTTGTGGATTATAAATACGATTGGATATGGTTTAATGGATACAATGAAACACAATTAAGCATATAAAGTCCACTTGATTTTTCACTTTACTGGTACTTTAAAAATGTAGTTAAAGGGTTCAATTATTTATGATTTAGATTTTTGGCATTGAACGCCCAGCCCTACACGGAACATGTCTTGGTCAACAGGTGAGTTCTATTTCTCTGTGTAAACTCCCGATTCTTACAGCCAAGTGGAGAACGGATAGTGGTGGCAAAGATGAGATGACTTTGGATGTGTCTTGGAGTGGAACGCTCAGCACCGATGAAGGGTGAGAAGAAATAGCAGTGACTTTAAAACCAAAAACAAATATCCATACAGTGATTCCCTAAGGTTGACAGCTTTTTTGTTGGTGGTGGAGGCGCAGACACCTGCACTTGGCTGTGTTGCAATTTCCTCCACATTAACAATTTACAAACTTTTGTAATAGAAAACATTAAAAGACTCAAAATGATTCCACCAAGTCAGAATTAGGATGTGCTATTTTGTTTACTTGAAATGACCATGACCATAATTGACATGGCACAATTTATAGAACGAATCAGTTTTGAAAGGTATTGTAGTGTCCCGATAGACTGATAGAGATGCTGATGCTCTTATAAAGCTTTATTGCCAACCCTACCATTACCAATTCATGCAAGATGCATTCTTGAACATCAACATGTACAGTACAACCAGACCATTACGGTATCCTTAAATCCATCCATCCATCCATTTTCTACCCCTTGTCCCTTTCGGGGTTGCGGGGGGTGCTGGCGCCTATCTCAGCTGCATTCGGGCGGAATGCGGGTTACACCCTGTACAAGTCGCCATCTCATCACAGGGCCAACACAGATAGACAGACAACATTCACACTCATAGTCACACACTAGGTCCAATTTAGTGTTGCCAATCAACCTATGCCCACGTGCATGTCTTTGGAGGTGGGAGGAAGCCGGAGTACCCGAAGGGAACCCACGCAGTCACGGGGAGAACATGCAAACTCCACACAGAAAGAACCTGACCTACCTGACGAACCCAGGACCTACTTATTATGATGCACACGCACTAACCTCTGCTCTACCATGCTGCCTTGAAACTATAATGTAAATAATAGGGCTGCAACAACTAATCGATTAAATCGATTAAAATCGATTATAAAAATAGTTGCCGATTAATTTAGTCATTGATTCGTTGGATCTATGCTATGCGCATGCCCAGAGGCTACTTTATTTATTTATTTTATTATTTATTTTTATAAACCTTTATTTATAAACTGCAACATTTACAAACAGCTGAGAAACAATAATCAAAATAAGTATGGGGCCAGTATTCTGTTATTTTTCAATACAATACTGGAAAGGATAGAAATGTAGTTTGTCTCTTTTACCCGATTATTAGTCGATTAATCGAAGTAATAATCGACAGATTAATCGATTATCAAATTAGTTGTTAGTTGCAGCCCTAGTAAAATACAAATATAGTAATATAACAAATACAAGTCCCTGCGACCCCGAGAGAGAAAAGCAGTAGAAAATGGAAGGATGGAACAAATACAAGTTGATTTACAGTGTAACACTTTTTATTCCTGGAGACCTGGACGCTTGTCCACTTGTGATAGGTTTGTAATTTTAAGAAAAATAATGACATATAAATTAATGGAAATAGAAATAACCTCTTCCTGGGTAAAATTATTGACATCATAGTACCTTCATTGTTAAACTACGCTACATTTTTTTACTGTTTGTGTGTAATTAATCTCTGCAGAGAGTGTGTGAGCAGTGCCATATGTATACCACTGGCAAGTCAGAAAAGGTGAGTTTGTAGTATTTTTGAAGAACCCCTCATTTATTGTATACGAGTAACAAAAGGTGCCTATAACGGAAAGTTTGTGTTTTTTGGGGGTTTTTTAGAAGCTCCACTGGACGGCCTGACTGGACATGTGTTGTCGTGGGTTTCACTTCTGGCTACGTCCGCTTTTATACAGAGGTACTTGTCCCTTTCTCCCATCTTCATTCAATACCCCTAACTGCACTGAAATAGTGTTGGTACGAGCATGAACATGAAAGTTGTTCCCTATTAATTTGTGTGTTTTTTTTCCAATGTTGGAAATATAAAACGTAATGGTGTTTTTTTTGTTTTTTTAGAATGGGGTTCTTCTTCTGGCCCAGCTGCTTCACGAGGACCCAGTTTTACGGCTGAAGTGTCGAACGTATGAGATCCCTCGCCATTCTGGTGTAACTGAGCAGGTAGCAGAGGAATAAAATATTTTGGGTATTTAATTGGAATAAGGGTTGCGCGATACATATGATATAAATTGTATAAACTTGGCTGATTATAGAGGTCTTAATACTATTGACATATCATGATAATGCATGTTGAATACATATTCTGTCTGTTTCCCGGTAATTTGACAAAGACAAGCGAACGACCGTGTCCGCAATGTAGTGTCCTTGTTAGCGGCTAGCGTCCCTCCACAGTGCAAAAGCTACATCCGTAATCCTCACTTCAATGGCGGCAAATAAACTGTTTCTTACAATTATGCTTACATGCTACACTACACACCATAGGAGGATATGCTCACCGCTAAGCGAGGACTTTTGAATGTAAACGGGTTGGGCTTATCAATACCAATATTGACAGTACCGATACCAATTATAGTACCATACAAGTATATGTGATCAGATTGATTGATTCAGTGATCAGATTGATATTTTATTATCACAAAATACTCTTTTTATTTTTGGAATTGTTTACAAACTCAAGAATTACATCCCTGAACACAGGAAGATTGTTTGTGCAAAAACCAAAGGATTTAAATCGGAGCCAATAATAGTTTTTGCTTATGTTTAGTTATTTTGCACTATTGACTTTATTTTCCTCCAAATATTGTATGTAATAAAGGGGAACAATAAGATAATTTAAATATAAATGTTTTATTGTTACACCGCCATCCTGTGTACTGAGTCATCCAATGACCTTCAAAAAGTTTGAATTATCAGCATTGATATGACCAATACTGCCCCTGTAATTACTTGGTATTGGATCAATTGTAGTATCGCCCAAAGCTAATGTAAAGTATCCAAACAGAAAATAAATGTTTAGTACATTTTAACAGAAGGGCTGATAGAACCATTTTACAACAGAAAGTAACCTGCTGTTAACAGTAAATTGGCAAGTAGATTAGAGGTTTAACAAAAAATGAAAATTACGCTATACGGTACCGCACACATCAGCAGCCATATTAGGAGCCTTTGTAACCCGTTTTGAAATTATTCTATTATCATTTACGTATATACCAAATAATATAATCAATATTGCGGGAGGCTGATATATATATCGCGATATAGATTTTAAGCTGTATTGCCCATCCCTTCTTGGAATGATTTTTCTTTTTCTTTATCACAGCACGAAGAGTTGAGCATCCTGTACCCTGCTGCTCTGGTTACTATAGATGGGTTCAGCCTCTTCCAGTCTCTGCGTGCTTGTCGTAACCAGGTGGCAAGAGGTACTGTTCCACTTTTCTTTTTCAGATAATCGGGGGTTACTCACTAAATATTTAGACACAAATGAGCCATTTTCACACACACACACACACACTGTGGGTTTTACTGTATGCATGCAAGAATATGTCCTTTGAACAGTTTAAATACAAATCACGGCTCCTGGCTCAAGGGGTTGATTATTAATGATAATCACTGTTCCACTGTTCTTTGGTGAAGGGACTTTCCTATGGCATTAAATACCACCATATTTGAAGTCCTCTTTGTATCATTGTACATCTAGCTGCAGCTGCAGGTAGTGATGTGGTTCAGCCTCCTCCTTTGGCCTATAAGAAGTGGGGTCTGCAGGACATGGACACTATTATAGACTACTGTAGTGTGGGTAAGCTTTTCACACAAATAAACCGGATGTAAAGTCTTGTGCAACCATTGTTTTAGCAATATCAGAATCAGCTTTATTGGTCAACCAAATATTTTTAACATACAAGGAATTTGACTTGGTAGACTGTGCTCTCTTTGTTCAATGATGTCTAAATAGAATTGTTTTTCATAGAATATTTTTTTTTTCCACTGACATATAATACTGTTACAGTGTGCATACGAATGTACCTCAGCAAGGTTACGAAGATCATGCAAGACCAAGTGAAAAATTATCTAAACAATATACACAATTCATCTTAAAAATCTAGAATGAAATGAACCTTAATTAATTTAATAACCTGGCTAATGTTTTCAATGCTCCCACATTTTTACTGTTCTTATTATAAATAAAGAAAACTAACTATGGCCTTAAGCTTAAAGGACCCATAGCCAATGGAATTTTCATTGACAAGTTGTCTATATGTATATTTTTTTTTTCCCACTGAATCTGGCAGTCATTTCCCATAATATCAATTTAATTTTGAGTAAATTTTGCACCTGGCCTCCCAGAGATAAAACATAAGAAACAACAAAGAAAAGTTTGGTTGTAGACTCTAAAAAATTTTTTTTTGCAAATGTGTCAAGGCCAACTATGGATATGATGTCATTACTCCACTATTGTTAAATTTAGAGTGTTATATAAGCACTTCACTGATTACTTTATATTGTTTTGTGCAGTAGTAACTTGAAAATATATAATTTAACCAGAAATCTGAGTGCTGTACTCACTTTTGTGAGGTACTGTAAATGGAAATCAATATTGCATAGTGTGACACATCAAAACTAAAAATCAACTCAAGATCTCAATTTGGTATAGGACTATAATACCTAAACCAAGACAACACAACTCATACTCCACCTCAGGTACCTTAACAATCTTGTGTCTAGTAGAGTCAATACAGAAAGTGAACCAAAAGGTTTTTCTGGGGAAAAAAATCCAGGCTTGATAAGATTAAAGAAAAAAACATGCTTTGGGATTATTTGTCTTCAGTTGGTACTAGTTCTTGAGATGGAGGGACTCCAATGCTAATCCATTTTGTCCCCAACTCCAAAAATCTGCAGATGTTTCACCTTTCACCATGACAACGGCCATAAGCATGAAACCAAAATGAGGCGATGAGGTGGCGACTTGTCCAGGGTATACCCCACCTTCCGCCAGGCTGCAGCTGAGATAGGCTCCAGCACCCCCCGCGACCCCGAAAGGGACATGCGGTAGAAAATGGATGGATGGATGAAACCAAAAACAAAAGACTAACATTACTAGTTAAAAGTATATAAATGTGAGACATAAATACAATTTAAAATCTGGGGGTTGACCTAATGACAACTGTACCTAAGATAATCACAGAGAGGGCTTTTACTAGGAAAAGTGGGTAAATATTGTCTGAGGTTCTTGCTTGCATAGAAAAGACTGCCTGACAGGTTTGCAACAAACATTTTCTGTCATAATTTATATATTATTACCAAATTACATGAAAATGCTTTATTTATTCTAAGATGCTGTGTTTTGATCCATACACTGGAATGACATGTTGGCTTTTGAAATAATTAACTCTTCAAAGGAAAATGTTGTAATTGCAGTAATGTAGATGGAAGCATGTTAATGGTCATTATTTGTTAAATGTATTGCTTTGAAAAGCTTCATAATGTTATCTTTAGCGCTTTTATGTGGCGTTTGTACGATATGTGCTTCAGTAAGATACAAATAAAATCAGGCAGGCGCTCAAATTTCTTACAGGACGTAGTCTTGTGACTTCTGACTATCTATTAAGTAGTCATCATATAAACCTTAGAAAGGTTCAAGTTAATAACCTGCCAAATAATTACCTTTTACAGCGACTTCAACATATTAAAATATAATGATTGTATTGCTGGGAATCATAACAACGCCCAGATATTATGCAATTATCTACCCTCAGTAAAGAACAATAAAGAATATTATGGGTAATGATTTGAGGTTTTTTTCTTTCTCCTCCACACACTGAACACTGTTAATGTCAGTCAAATTAAGTAGTTGATTTAAATGTATGTTTAAAACCAACATTACTCTATCTGTTTTTTAATGTATCCTCTCTATCTCCCTCTGCTAGGTGTCATGACACTCAACGTGTTTGATCAGATGAAGAATGCTTCTATTTTAGGGGGCTTCAAAGCTTCAGTAAAAGGTAGCCCCCCTGCCATGAGCCAGTGCGTCACTGTAGGAGGTGGCCCCTACACTGGGTTTTACTACGCAGTAGAGGTGAGACGTGTCATGCGGACCGGCAGTCAAGGTGCAAGGGTTGACGCTTTACATAAGTGTGGAAAATATTTACCAGACGGTGACAAATCTTTTATTCTCATCTCATAATCGTCCTTATCTCTTTGTGTCCCCAGGGAAGCTCCCAGCCTCTTCTCTCTCATGTGGCGCTTGCCGTGGCCAGTAAACTTACATCAGCACTCTTTAGTGCAGCCAGGTGTGGATGCCTTTGCATGCATATGCCAACAAGGAAAAGTAAATCATAGAGCTTAATTGGGGGGGAAAGGTTCTCTGAATTAGCAGTATAACCTAGCGCAATTAAATTTTTATAATGGGCTGTTATATATTTGTGTGCCCCCACCTACTTATATACACAGACACAGTTCATAATACTGCTGGAAATACTCCTCTGGTGTACCAAACACAACCAGACTAAATCAATCTTAAGTACTCTTTAGCTTCTTATTTCTATCCGCAGTGGGTGGCTGGGATGGAACAGGAATAAGAATGAAGATGAAGCAGTCCAGAAAAACAGGCCCAAGGTGGAACCTGCAACACCCTTGGGAATCAGGTGACAGCCATAGAATAACAGAAAAAAAAATATAAAAACGGTTGTCATGTTTATTTTTGCTGGAATTAAACTGAAATATTAGCATGATCCTTGTTGATATTCGGTTGTCATCCTTACCGCTGTTCAGGTTTGGTCTACCAGACTCTCGTCGTCATGGTGAATCAATTTGCCTGTCCCCCTGCAACACGCTGGCCGGAGTGACTGATGACTTTGGTCGAGTTACACTGCTGGACCTGACCAGAGGGATTGCTATCCGCATGTGGAAAGGTGAGGAGAAAGTAGATGGAAGATAAAAAGACAGTTAATACCAGAGATGCCCAGATCCCAATCATAGGATTGGATCGGGGGCCGTTACTTGCCTTTTTTTAACTGATCAGCGATTAGCTGATAAGCTGCCCTGCCCCGCAGATCTTTATCGAAGCTGTATCCCAGTGTTTACATGGGTAAAGAGTCCTTCAAAAGGGATGCACGCTCAGGGAGACGCAATCACATTTCCATATTCCTTGTTCGACACATGCAGGAGTTGCATGAATACCAGGAGGGTAAAATTTGAGAGCATGCTGCAACGAACGTGTTGTCTATTTAGGGTGCGAAGCCGCTTCTAAGATACTAATCCTCACCACCATGGTGGAAAATAAACTATGTTTCTTCCATGTAGCCTTATCACTGGAGGACTATAGGAAAATGAATGGTTAAGTATGCTACACACACACACACTGAGCAGGACAACACAAGAAGCTAACCGCTAAAGCTTTAATGTAAAGAAGGTGTGATCGATCCAGATGTAGATACTATCAATACCTAGTGTAGTATCAGTATATAAATGATACTAGAGTGCTTAGAGCGATATTTTTTTTGTCTTTATTATTACAAAATCATTTTTGGGTTGTCTTTGTTACTGTTTTTCAACTCAGTAGTAATTCTCTGGATACAGGAAGGCTTTGAGGGCAAAATCCAAATAATTTAAATAGGAACCAATAGTAGTTTTTGCCTTTATTTAGTTTTGAAAAAAAATGTATGTAGTATTTATTACCACTAATTTTATAGATCATCTGATTTACCACAATACTAGCAAATTTAAATTTGTAAAAATTTTTATTGTGCTTGCTATAGTTGTTTGTTATAATACATTTTGAGTTTTGTAATCTATAGTCAAAGTATCGGATCGGGACTCGAAATCGGATATGACGCCCAAAAAATCAGATCTGTTTAGAGACCAAAAATGTTGATCAGGACAGCCCTACTTATTATCTAAAGCTACAGTCATTAAATAGCATCATAACAGCTTTTACATCAACTAATTATATGTCCATAATCCTGACTCATTCTTAAAAATTACCGCAGTCATAGTCTTATTTTTTTCTTAAGTGTACTGTTTTCAAGTGTGCACTCTTACAGTAGTTCAGTGCGTGCTTTATAAACTGTAATAGACATGATTTACATTTACATTAGAAAATGTCTTCACAAGTTTACATATTGTTATAGGGAAAAAAAAGTACTAGTAAGTGATACAAAATAATGATAAAGTAAATCATTAAAGATAGTGATCAAATGAGTCAGCTTTTTTAAGAGGGGTGATGTTACAGTTAAGTATTTTTGTTTGTCCCTATTTGCCTACTGAATGACAGGAATTGGAACTGTTGTGTCCAGGGGAAGCTGACTAATGATTTTCTCTTGGACTGCTATTTTGTGTCGTGTCTCTGTCTTGCAAATATATGTGTGTTTTTACTAAAAGGTTACAGAGATGCCCAGCTGGGTTGGTTGCATGTTCCAGAGGAGCGAATCAGTCGCGAAAACTCAGCCTCAGCTTCCCTGCCCAGACGCCACGCGCTGTTCTTGGTGATCTACGCTCCCCGCAGGGGGATCCTGGAAATATGGGCGATGCAGCACGGGCCTCGAGTTGGTGCCTTCACTGTGGGAAAACACTGCAGGTACACACGCACACACACACACACACACACACACACACACACACACACACACACACACACACACACACACACAAACACACAAGCCATTTCACTGACACAACAGGTACACTATTAAATTCTAAAATCTGTATGTGTGTTTACATCCAGGTTGCTGTATGCTGGTTACCGTCTGCTAGGGGTGAACAGTGTGACCAGTCAGGGCTGGCAGCTCCACACCCAACAAGTATGTCTGCTTGATCCCATCACAGGAGCACTGAGGACTGTCACTGTTCCCTTCCATCTGGCCCTCAGGTAGTCCTACAAACTAGTTTCATTTACACACATTGATCAGTGCTTTATTTTGTAGTTATTTAAGGGTCGCCAGATTTATTATTTTCTAAATTATTACTACAGAGAAGTAACAAAAATAAGTCTAAACTCAATTGTAGCAATCACATGTTTATTACATTGAAATACATTTGGATTGATGTTAATGACATATGGCCATCTTCATTACAGTGACAAGAAAAGTGAAGGAGCTAAAGATATGCATTTATTGAAGAGACTAACAACAATACTTAGGAGCAGTGATTTGGAAACTGGTAAGACACAACAGCATCCATTGAGACCGTAAGACTCACTTCGCTGATTTCGGTCTTTGACAAACATTACTATTTGTTATTTTCTTTTCTTGTCAGATATTTTGGAAAATGAAGCCAAAAACGTGCTGCTAGATATTAAGCACTCCTCCATGAAAAAAGAGGTATGATTGGTACTCCGGCTTCCTCCCACCTCCAAAGACATGCACCTGGGGATAGGTTGATTGGCAACACTAAATTGGCCCTAGTGTGTGAATGAAAGTGTGAATGTTGTCTGTCTATCTGTGTTGGCCCTGCGATGAGGTGGCGACTTGTCCAGGGTGTACCCCACCTTCCACCCGATTGCAGATGAGATAGGCTTCAGCACCCCCCGCGACCCCGAAAGGGATAAGCGGTAGAAGATGGATGGATGGATGGATGGATGGATGGATGGATGGATTCCAAATGAGAACATACACAGATACGGGAGTCATGTTTCTAAGTCTAGTCTGACTTCTAGGCTTTGGAGTCTCTGCTGTCTAGTAAGAACATCCCAGTCTTGTGTCTCACAAACATCATGCGCTCCTTGCTCAGCGCTCTGCAACAGGAAGGTGAAACAACTCTTCTAAAGGGCAGTGTTATTTCAGCAGAGTACATTATGTTTTGATTTGGGTATTTTTTTGTATACAACATTTTTGTGTACCAGACCCTGAACAAGTGGATCCATTGTTACAACAGCTATGCTCCTCCCAGCTGAAACTGCTTCAGCTCTACACCGATATCCAGCATGCTCACATTGCTGCAGTTGCTGAGTGCTGCCAACCTGTAAGGAAACACACAAGCACAATGACACAAATGTTCTTCTTGAGGAAGTATAATAACTACTCGGGGTGTCCTGATCCTGATATCAATATCAGATATCTGTCCCATAGCAGCAAAAAAACAAGTATCAAATTACATCTGCTTACATCTAAAATTCTCCGAGGCAGAACAGCGTTAGAAAGCGTCCAGTAACAAACTTTTTCGCATAATTCAACTTACTGGGTTATGAGCAAAACACCACAGCAGCAACAGCAAGCTAAATTGTCAAAGCACGCACACACTTAAGTGTCTCTTTGGTGCTCTCAAAAATGTCAACGATTGCTCCAATCATTAAAAAAAAGTTAAAAAGTAAAATTATTTTTACCTGGCTGTCCGCGAATGGCAGACCACGTGCCGTCGCAAAGTCCCGTCACGAGGCAAAGAAGGGAGCGCAGGCATAAAGAGGATGGCGCGGGGAGGAGTGGAAGTGTGGTTGGGTTCCCTCTCCTCTTTAAGTTCAAGTCCTTCTTTCCAGGCTGGTTTGTTAACTTTATTGAACCCATATTGAATAAGCAAAATATACAAAACTTGGTGAATGGCAAAAAAAAAACCACACACATGCTGAAGCACTGAGAAGTGGCCTCAATGAATTTTCTGCGTAAACAGGATGTGACGTAGGGGGCTTCGTCTCCCAAAATGGCCGAAGTGATGTCATCAAAAGGGCAGCGCCCCAAGGCTACCAGCGCACACAAAATTAATAAATGTCTAAAGCGTGTCTAAAGTTACGCTTGCAAGATGTAGCTATTGGGGGCCACTGTTGTAGCCTTCAAAGCCCTCTAAAACAACTTCAAAACTATCCATCAACCTCTTATATACAAAACCAAAAACCAGTGAAATTGGCACGTTGTGTAAATCATAAATGAAAACAGTATACAATGATTGACATATCATTTTCAACCTATATTCAATTGAATAGACTGCAAAGACAAGATACTTTCAAACTGGAAAACTTTATTTTTTGCAAATATTAGCTCATTTGGAATTTGATGCCTGCAACATGTTTCAAAAAAGCACGGAGAAAGTTGAGGAATGCTCATCAAACACTTATTTGGAACTTCCCACTGGTGAACAGGCTAATTGGGAACAGGTGGGTGCCATGCTTGTGTATAAAAGCAGCTTTCATGAAATGCTCAGTCATTCACAAACAAGGATGGGGTGAGGGTCACCACTTTGTGAACAAATGTATGAGCAAATTGTTGAACAGTTTAAGAACAACATTTCTCAATGAGCTATTGCAAGAAATTTAGGGATTTCACTATCTACGGTCCGTAATATCATCAAAAGGTTCAGAAGATCTGGAGAAATCACTGCATGTAAGCAGCAAGGCTGAAAACCAACATTGAATGCCCGTGACCTTCGATCTTTCAGGCGGTACTGCATCAAAAAGGGACATCAGTGTGTAAAGGATATCACCACATGGGCTCAGGAACATTTCAGAAAACCACTGTCACTAAATACAGTTCATCGCTACATCTGTAAGAGCAAGTTAAAACTCTACTATGCAAAGCGAAAACCATTTATCAACAACACCCAGAAACGCCGCCGGCTTCGCTGGGCCCGAGCTCGTCTAAGATGGACTGATGCAATGTGTAAAAGGGTTCTGTGGTCTGACGAGTCCACATTTCAAATTGTTTTTGGAAACTGTAGATGTCCTGTCCTCCGGAACAAAGAGGATAAGAACCATCTGGTATAGGCGCAAAGTTCAAAAGCCAGCATCTATGATGGTATTGGGGTGCATTAGTGCCCAAGGCATGGGTAACTTAGACATCTGTGAAGGCACCAATAATGCTGAAAAGTACATACAGGTTTTGGAGCAACATATGTTGCCATCCAGGCAATGATATCATGGACGCCCCTGCTTATTTCAGCGAGACAATGTCAAGCCACGTGTTACAACAGCGTGACTTCATCGTAAAAGAGTGCGGGTACTAGACTGGCCTGCCTGTAGTCCAGACCTGTCTCCAATTGAAAATGTGTGGCGCAATATGAAGCCTAAAATACTACAACGGAGACCCCAGACTGTTGAACAACTTAAGCTGTATAGAGAATTCCACCTGAAAAGCTTAAAAAAATGGTCTCCTCAGTTCCCAAACGTTTACTGAGTGTTGTTAAAAGGAAAGGCCATGTAACACAGTGGTAAAAATGCTCCTGTGCCAACTTTTTTGCAATGTGTTGCTGCCATTAAATTCTAAGTTAATGATTATTTGCAAAAAAAAAATTAAGTTTCTCAGTTCGAACATTAAATATTTTGTCTTTGCAGTGTGTTCAATTGAATATAAGTTGAAAAAGATTTGCAAATCATTGTATTCTGTTTTTATTTACGAATTACACAACGTGCCAACTTCACTGGTTTTGGGTTTTGTACACAGTGCAATATGATGTAGTAACAGATACGTTCATAACAATACGTAATATGTTCAATATTTACCGTATTTTGGTCATTTTATGGAGTACCGGAATTTATTTCCTCAGCGCATTTATTTCTGTTCCCATAGCAACTCACTTCCAGCAACAAATGAGTGTGTTGTAATAATGGCAGACTTGGTACTAGACAACGAAGATGGCTATTTTTGGACAAATGAGGATTCACCACCTTATCTTTTTGAACCTGAATATACGGAAGAGCAACTACTGGTTAAAGAAGCTAAGCGAGCGCGAAGATAGGGTGCAATGTTGGAGCAGACGGAAGACAAAAGAGTCATGACCGACGTGATTTGACACTGCAAATGTGGATAGAACTTGGAGCCAAGCTATGGCGACATAAATGGCGTGCATACCCAAAATCAACTGGGAAAAAAAACGTTTCCGGCCAGCTTGACCAACCGAACAACTGTTATTACAACGACATACACTGTCAAGGTAGCTGTGTACAAATAATACTTTACAGATACTGTAGTATGATTGTTCATGTTTTTCAGTCAGTACAGATTATTGTCCTATCACATTGTGTTGTTTATTACACAATGTTAAAGCATTTCGGGTTCTGACGCAAAAGCTATCCTTTGGTCTTCTTGTTTCATAAGTATTTCGAACAATAGGCAAAAAAAATTTAAAAGTGTGGTTCTCTTTTAAAGACAACATAAGTCAATTTCAGATGGTTAATAATAATTAGGTTAGTAACTACCATTGTTCTCTGTTTGAGTCGTTTCACTTGATCATTCTAACATTCCACACTACAAAATAATAAAAGTACTTAATCTATGATTTGTGCTAATATCAATATCTAATATCAATATTTGTATCGGCCAATACTCTAGGCTATTAAGCTCCAATTTGAATTGTTTCTTTACCAGGTGGGCTCCCTTGACGGCATAGAGGGGGAATTGACCCGCGTGGGTCCTGTCTTACAACGCTACGCCAAGCTCACTTCGAGACCCAGCGTGTCCTTTGTCCAAGACGCACCAGACACACCCTTGTCTGCCCAGGCCTTCCTCTCCCAGATTGAATGCACAGAGGATGGACAGTTGAGGCTCATCCGCCGATCTGAAACCGAATGGATTCAGTTAGGTAGTTATTTCTCTTTGCATTGCCCTTTCAAATTTGACAATAACTCCCTATATTTTTTTTTTATTATTACTTTGTTTATTTATATTTATTTGGATCTCTAATAGCTTTCATAAACAAGGTTAATAATCCTGTTGGGGGTCGATAGTATAATTTCATTAATATGCAAATCAGCAGTTTTATGGTCAACAGGACTGAAGGAAAGATTGTGGGTTCACTTTAATGTGTTCTGTGTAGGGAGCTTTGTTTTCTGGGCTTGCCTGTGTGGTAAAAGCCTACCGCAAAACATTTGTGACAAACTGCAGCAGGCTAGCATCAGTCCGCAGCAGCTACTGGTAAGACAATACATCCAAATATATATATATATTTTTTTCTCATTGAGGTCTAAAAACAGTTTTTGTTCAGGGTTTGTTGCTGAGCGTGTGGCTGCAAAGAGAGAAGGAGGTTCTTCAGAACACAGAAGAGTGTGTTAAAAACCTTCACACACTACTAATCCTCATCAGCAACATGGGAGGTGTGTATTTTTGTCAGATTCATCAAACGCAAGCTAGCATTTGCCTGTCACATAGAGAAGTTAAAACTAGGGTTGTCCCGATACCACCAATATTTTGGGGCCGGTACCAAAAAGTATTTTGATACTTTTTGATACTTATTAAAATAAATTGGACCACAAAAAAAAAATTTTTTGGCTTCATTTTAACAAAAAATCCTACGATACGTTTAACATATGTTTTTTATTGGATTCAAAGAACAATTTTAGAATATTTAAATAAAAATTAAAAGGCATTAAACACATTTGGCTTTTCTTGTTGCACGCAAAGAAGAATTTATAATTTGATATATTACATATAGCCTGCCTTAATCTAGGATTAGGTTACAATATAATAGAAAGCCTAATTGACGTTTTGCTTCATGATTTATGGTTGCTACTCTTGGTCTGTGCTTTAAGAAACATAAAATCATTAGTAAATACTAAAAACAATACTGCGGCTAAAAGTTATTGTACACAGATAAGCCATGTAGCGGGCAAAACACACAATGTTAAAGATAAAACACAAATTGTAGGAATTTGTTACAAAATTCAGTCATTTCTCTTGCATTACTTTACGTTGCGTGGGCGGTTTGGACTCCGCTAATATTTGGCATCAAGCCAAACAGCTGTGTGCGTGTCTATGTATCAATATATATGTACACAACAGAGGAGGTTAATTGTTTAGCTAAGTTGAAGCAAAGGTGGTAATATTTTAATCATGCCACCTTTGGCGAGGCATGTTTTAAAGCAGCGCTTGCAGCGTGGCACTTCTGTGTTTAAAGCGTCATCTTTATCGATAGTTTTGAAGCCTAAATACCTTCATATTGCGCTTCACGCACCCTCTTTATTAACCTGTGGAATTGCCTTTATTTGCAATGTTTCCCTGTCCTTGTGGGTTTTTTTGCTGTGTGTGTACGCGCTGACACACTCAACATGCTCCTCCGTTCTGGACGTCACCGCCGCACAGCAGCATTCGGATGAAAAATAGTACTGTTTTGAATTCATTAGTACCGCGGTACTTTATTAGTACCGGTATACTATACAACCCTAGTTAAAACACACGTGGTCTTCGGCTTACGAACCTCTTCTAGTCCTAGACAGTGAGTTAGTGTAAGTTGGATCTTATACCTAGAACTACTGAGTCACTCACTGTACACAGAACACACAAAGGACATTAAAAATACAGTGATAAATATGCAATACAAGAACATAATGAAAGACTAATAACAAATTTCAGTTTGTAGGATTTTCTCCTCGTGACTGCGTAGGTTCTGCGTAGGTTCTCTCCAGGTACTCCGGCTTCCTCCCACTTCCAAAGACATGCAGCTGGGGATAGGTTGATTGGCAGCACTAAATTGGCCCTAGTGTGTGAAAGTGAGTGTGAATGTTGTCAGTCTATGTGTGGTGGATGAGGTGGCGACATGTCCAGGGTGTACCCCGTCTTCCGCCTGAGTGCAGCTAGGATAGGCTCCAGCCACCTGCGACCCCAAGAGGGACAAGCGGCAGAAAATGGATGGATGAAAGTATAGCTTTGTCTCAATGTCACACATTACATTCTTAAAGTGCTCCAAAACAAACTGGCATTCACAATAAAAGCCATAAATGTAATAATTCAATTTATCGGATGATAAATGAACTCGATAACCTTGTTGTCATCGATAAATTGTCTGTTTTCTTCATATCGTGCTTTTAAACAGGGTACAAAAGGGTTCTCTGTGCATCAGTCTCAGCACCTTAGCACTTTTATTCATTAGCAGAATTAATAAAATATATAATAATAATATACAATTATGAATATATATTTATATAAATATAAAATAAATGAACAGATTTAATTAGGGCAGCAGCTATTTATTATATTAGTAATCAAGTAATCTATTGATTAATGTGTTTGATTAATTGAGTAATCAATTAAAACACACTTTTTGGCCTTAATGTGACATTTAGGGAAAATATTTTAAATAAACAAGGATTTTTCTGCTGACCTTTATTTTTTTTTATAAATGCACATTACATTGAAATTGCACTTTTACCACGGTAGCATCTTTATATACAACCCCTGGAAAAAAATTATTGAGTCATCGGTCTTGGAGAATGTTTATTCAGTTGTTTAATTTTGTAGAAACAAATTAAGAAACAGGCATGACACAAAACTAGAGTCATTTGAAATGTCAACTTTATGGCTTTAAGAAACACTAAAAGAAATCATAAATGATAAATGATAAATGGGTTATACTTGTATAGCGCTTTTCTACCTTCAAGGTACTCAAAGCGCTTTGACAGTATTTCCACATTTACCCATTCACACACATTCACACACTGATGGCGGGAGCTGCCATGCAAGGCGCTAACCAGCAGCCATCAGAGGCAAAGGGTGAAGTGTCTTGCCCAAGGACACAACGGACGTGACTAGGAAGGTAGAAGGTGGGAATTGAACCCCGGTAACCAGCAACACTCCGATTGCTGGCACAGCCACTCTACCAACTTCGCCACGCAAGAAAATAAATGGTGGTAGTCAATCACAACTTCATTATTAGATCAAGCAGAGTCAAAAAAATTATGGAATTATGGAATCTGTGACCAAACTGTAAGAAATAACTTCTTACAGTTTGGTCACAAACGGTGACTCTAGTTTCCACCCATTTGTTCTTCATTTGTTTTGCCGTACATTTTCTGTTTTCCAGAAAAATTGCTTTACGTTTTCTGTCTTGACTCTTTGACGTTTTCCTTTGTCTAGCAGTATGTTTGCCTTTTACAACCTTCACATGTTGTTTGTACTTGTTCCACATTTTAGACACAGCAGACCGTGAACAATCAACATCTTTCGCAACATTGCGTGATGATTTACCGTTTTTAGATCATTTGTTTGAATTAATATATTTTATGTTGGAGCCATGATTCATGTCAATCCACCTGGTGCTATAGCTCTCCAGGGTGTGAATGCTCATTTTTAACTGCAGACTAACAAACACATTAAAGGCCTACTGAAATGAATTTTTTTAATTTAAACGGGAATAGCAGATCCATTCTGTGTGTCATACTTGATCATTTCGCGATATTGCCATATTTTTGCTGAAAGGATTTAGTAGAGAAAATCGACGATAAAGTTCGAAACTTTTGCTCGCTGATAAAAAAAAGCCTTGCCTGTACCGGAAGTAGCGTGACGTCACAGGAGCTAGTATTCCTCACAATTCCCCGTTGTTTACAATGGAGCGAGAGATTCGGAGCGACAAAGCGACGATTACCCCATTAATTTGAGCGAGGATGAAAGATTCGTAGATGAGGAACGTTACAGTGAAGGACTGGAGAGGCAGTGATGGACGTATCTTTTTTCGCTCTGACCGTAACTTAGGTACAAGCTGGCTCATTGGATTCCACACACTCTCCTTTTTCTATTGTGGATCACGGATTTGTATTTTAAACCACCTCGGATACTATATCCTCTTGAAAATGAGAGTCGAGAACGTGAAATGGACATTTAAAGTGACTTTTATCTCCACGACAATACATCGGTGACACACTTAGCTACTGAGCTAACGTGATAGCATCGTTCTCAAATGAAGATAGAAACAAAATAAATATACCCCTGACTGGAAGGATAGACAGAAGATCAACAATACTATTAAACCATGTACATGTAACTACACGGTTAAAAATTCTCAGCCTGGTAAGGCTTAACAATGCTGTTGCTAACGACGCTAAGGCTGATTTAACAACTTAGCAACCGGACCTCACAGAACTATGATAAAAACATTAGCGCTCCACCTACGCCAGCCAGCCCTCATCTTCCCATCAACAGCTGTGCTCACCTGCGTTCCAGCGATCGACGGCGCGACGAAGGACTTCATCCGTGGGTTTGGCGGCAAGCATCGGCTAGGCGTAGTAAGTAGTCCTTGTTGTGTTGCTGTAAGTATTGTACTTAGCCGCTAATACACCGATCGATCCCACCTACAACGTTCTTCTTTGCAGCCTCCATTGTTCATTAAACAAATTGCAAAAGATTCACCAACACAGATGTCCAGAATACTGTGGAATTTTGTCGAAGAAAACAAGAGGTTTCTGTATCGGGTTCCATGGGGTCCAACCACTTCCGTGGATTTTGTGACGTCACGCGCATAAATCATATCCAAAGGAGTTTTTCAACCGGAAGTGTGGCGGGAATTTTAAAATGTCATTTTATAAGTTAACCCGGCCGTATTGGCATGTGTTTCAATGTTAAGATTTCATCATTGATATATAAACTATCAGACTGCGTGGTCGGTAGTAGTGGGTTTCAGTAGGCCTTTAAATCTGATGCAGGTATTACCCCTGGAAATACAAATGTACAGGGTGATGCCATATTTTTTTTCCTCAGAATTGTGTGATTCCATAATTTTCTACTTTGCTTAATCTAAAAATTAAGCTGTTATTGACTTCTACAATTAATTTTCTTTATTCCTTTTAGTGTTTCTTAAAGCCAGAACGTTGCTGTTTGAAATGACTATAGTTGTGTCATTTGTTACCTGTTTTTTTCTACAAAATTAACTAACTGAATGAACATCCTTCAAGACAAGTCATCCCATATTGTATTGCTTATATCAAAAACAAAATAAAAATAAAATACAAAAACAATTTAAAAAACTCAGTGTAGCCAGATGAATATGGATCAGGTAATATATAATTCATACAATTAAGAATATTTGAAGTATTAAAGAACCAAACTCAACAAAAATATAAATAATGAAATAGGATAAATTGAGTGACAATGTATTTAACAATTTAACACAGACACATTCGAAAAGGTATTAATTGGAGGAGTAGTGTTTGATTTTTCGACAAACAACTCGTTAGCATTAACATACAAATTGTAAATGCTAATAAGTCCTCACATGCCAGTTTGTGTTTCAATAAAATACATGTTATGCAAGTATAGACTTTTACCTTGTTTCTGCTTGTTTGCTGCTCTTAAACATGTAGGATGTTTTATAGTAATGTGCTACATCAGTAATTTAGTGCTATCGTAAAATGCAGCTTTTTGACAATGGAAACATCTATCTTTTTCACTTTTAAATGATAGCAAAACCTTTAACCTTGTTATTATTTGTCGCTATCTCTTTTTAACGGCTTTCTGCTGTCCTCCAAGATCTTCCTGTAACAGCAGGGAATTAATGGCCACATTTATTGTCTTGAGTATTACTAATCTTAAATGAGGGTTAACCGCGACAGTCAAGCAGTTGAGAACGAATGATAATATTAGTGGCTGTTTATCCTCTCTCTGAGCTCTTAATTTTGTTCATTATCAGTTGTTTTTCTTTGGAGCACTGCACTTGGGGTACATAATTAAGTGTTTAGTAACTTTACTGTATTTTTACTAGGTGTAGCTGACGCACTCGAATCTATCGTATCCTTCTGCTATGCTGGCTCTAACAAGCAAGTTATTCAACAAATCTCTTGTTAGCAGACCACGATTACATATTTCTTTCATTTATTTAAGCACATTCTAATCCACAAAATGTCATAACCAGAACATCGAAACTGAGGACCACCTGTAATGACGTATCAGAGACAAAACAGTCTCGAGCCAGGATTTATTCCTGTTTTTCAAATTAAATCCATGTAAATCGCCGCTTCCGCACAGCATCACAGCTTACTCCCATCAGATCACGTGTTAGAACGACAGTTGTTATGAGAGGTGAAGTTTTAGGTATTCAATTTCAGGAAAATCCAAGTTATTGCTTTTCACTGTAACCAAAGACACAAGACTTCCACTCCCTCTTGCCTTCATTTCTACTCAGGTGCTATAGAGGGGTCATGGGACCCCCAGTCTGTCTCCCCCTGGTGGCAGCAGGCCCGCAATACATTGGTGCAGTCACACAACTCTGCAGCTGCTCTACTGGCTGCCTTCGTCGCTCATCGTGCTGCCAAAGCCAACATCACCAGCAGAGCAGACAGCAAGGTAAGAGTGTCCATCATCCATGCACTGGGAATTCGAAAAAGCAAGAGTTGTGTTAATAAGAAATTAATTTTGGACTCTGAGACCCTGTTTCTTTTTTTGCTTGCCCAATAGGGCATTACAGCATAGCGTGTATTAATAATGCTTTACAAAGTTTGACGTTATTTAGCAAATATGTGAAAGTATTGTTTTTGCTGTGTGTTGTATGACAGTTACAGTCCGACTGGGAAGCGGTGTCACTGGAGCTGGAGCACTGGTTGGTGTGTGTTCGTCAGTTGGAAGACGTTGTGGTGCTGCAGACGCTCCTCCTGCTGCCGACGGTTGGATCAGCAGGGGCCGCTGCAGCGCAGTGTTCAGTAAAAATGCTGATGGAGGGAGGCACAGGTAAATGTCTTTCTTTGATTTATCCATATTCTGCATGCTGTCTACTAATATTGGAACTCAATGATCACTTCAGGAGGCGTTACCGACAACGTCTCCAAGTGGGTGTTCAGGCACAACCTGGCCCCCAAACAGCTGAAGGCGATTCTTCACAAGGGAGAAGATAACAATGACAAAACAGAAGAGGGTGCAGGAGAAAGCGTAAAAGAGGTAGAGACAAGTCAAAAGGATGCCGACAGAACATCAGGTCAGGTTTAAACTGTCACACACTGGAGATGGATGTGTGCTACTTGTGATGTATGTATTTGTTTGTGTGCACTAAGGGCCTGACTTACTTAAGGTTTGCGTGTACAAAACAATTTGCAAACTTGATAGCACAAGCAAGGCTGATCTACTAAATGTGTGCAAAGTGGTCTATAAGTGAGCAGAATAAGGCGTGGAATCCATTTTGCGTCTGTCTTCATTAATATGCAAAATATATGCTAATCATCAAAATGCCCACGATATTGTGAGGAGAAGATGCAAATAGTATTATTTAGCACGCGCAATGTGATTTATAAACACTCATCACCATTTTCTGAGCACTATTTTGCGTTTTATTTAGCACCTGTGAGAATCAGACTGACAGTTCCACACACGGCTGCAGGATCAGTGCTCACGTAGCACAGACAGGCAAGAATCCTCCATCCTATGTGTGTGTGTCAACATTTTGGACGGTCAGAAATAAAAAATATTAGACATATCGTCTATTCAGCAACGTTATATAAAAACATTTTTAACTGGTAGAGGGCTTAAGGAGCTGATTAAAACAAATTCAGTTGATGCGCTTTAGTGTCTTTTAGTGTTTTTTTAATGACGTTTGTTTTTTCCACAGAATATATATTATTAAAATATTTCTTATATATAGAAAAACTTCTTAAAAGTATGCATTCTTGGCTTTTTGAGCGGAGTAATTGCAGACACTTAATCTAAAAATTCCACCTTCAACGTTAAAAATAAATGAATAAAAAGGGGTTTGATTGTAGATGCACTGCAGGACTGCATCTAAAATGCCCCAAAACAGTAGGAGATGTCTCCTGCTTGTTTGAAAACATAGCAAAACGCTGCAGCTAGGAGCATGATAACATGAATGTGCAGTAAATGAAAGTGCCTCCATGGTGATGCTCAATTGACACATGCAAAATTCTCATTTAAATAAGGCGGTCTGCGCCACTTTACAATTGCACACACAGTCTTAGTAAATCACACGCAACACAGCCACTAATGGTACACTCTTATTTTATAGACTTTAGATCTTTGTAAATCAGGCCCTAAATCTCTACTCATTAACCACTGCTACCAGAAGAAAAGTGACTATTTGGTGACTGCGTTGCCTGTGCTATATTTTTTCAGAACAATACTTTACACGGTGGTGCTGTTAATAAACGCCATGCAGAGCCATGTATAAAGAGACTGGCCAACTATACCACAGGCGCCAGTGCTGCTACCAAGAACGTGCAGTGCGGCTTTGTCCGGAAGCATGCATTTGCTGTCACTTTGATGTTAGTTTTCCTGATGAAATAAACCAGTTTGCATGTTCTCCCCGTGACTGTGTGGGTTCACTCCGGGTACTCCGGCTTCCTCCCACCTCCAGAGACATGCACCTGGGGATAGGTTGATTGGCAACACTAAATTGGCCCTAGTGTGTGAATGTGAGTGTGAATGTGTGTGCTGCGTTGGCCCTGCGATGAGGTGGCGACTTGTCCAGGGTGTACCACCGCCTACCGCCCGAATGCAGCTGAGATAGGCTCCAGCACCCCCGTGACCCCGAAAGGGACAAGCGGTAGAAAATGGATGGAATATGTCCAAATATAGTTGTAAACATACTCCAGCTCATAAACTTACAATAAAACATGCTTTTTTTTCATCAAAGTATAAATTTGCAGCCGTATTTGACGTACTCCGCTGTTACTTTCATGCAGTTTTTAGTGACCAGCAGCTTGTCTAACAAGCACCCGATGGTGCATTAAACGTGAAAAAAATACACAAAATGTCCAAAATAATAATTTATTACCCTCATTTTGCTTTGTACATAATTTTAACTGTTTGCAAATGCACCAGATCATAGATCATCATAATTATTTGTATTAGCTTCTGTGTGTTCTGTCCTGAAAAAAACGCAGACGTTGTGTCATGTGTTTACCTTGCACAAGACACTGTAGTTTATGGCTTTTTAGTGTTAACAGCAAACCTTCACTTCCCATACTTGTCTTCGTTACGGGTTGTTGGGGAAGCGTTATAAAAGCTTTCCACAATTCCCACAGGTGAGGTAGCCCCATGCTGCACAACAGGGCATTTTACGCTTCGAAAAACTAAAGAGAAAGTGCCGCAGACACATAGTGTCAGCTCAAAGTTGGTAGCATTTGAGTGCCTTTTGACCAATCATTGAGGAGGTCGCCTGAAACAGGGTTGGCCATATTCTTTCTATGCACGACTCTGATCCTATATGTACCTTAAAGGGGCTGTTTGCAACATTTACACAGATGCCTAGAGGGCGCTAACTTTCCAATACATTTTAAGCATTATAAATGGTTGTCTGTCTATGTTGGCCCTGCCCTTCCCTAAGAGGGAAAAGCGGTAGAAAATGGATGGGTGGATTCCCCCCGCTTACGGCTTCTATGTTGTAATGACATAATTACAAACGTAAGCAACACATGCACGCGCATTAGCTTTGAGTGTTGGTAGCTAATGATACAAATATGTATAGTTATTGTTAGCTATCATTGAACGTATATTCTATCATAACAACAACATGACTGCAAATTGTTCGTTGCTTGTCTTAGGCCTTGTTCACACTGCAGGTGAATTCTGATTTTTTTTTGCCTATACGTGACCTGTATCTGTATTTTAATGTCAATGTGAACGGTGCAATTTTTGAAGTCCGACCCAGGCCTCTTTCGTATGTGGATATAAACCAGATATGTATGCAATGCGACTGCAGTCTGAACGAGCGGGTTGCGTTCATCTGCCCAATACGTCATCAAAAAGCGATAAGCGTTATCATTCTTAGCCAAAATACACTGTTGTAAAATAAATACGTGACTAATGATCAAAAAACAGGACACAATAATGTTTTAGGAACTCATGTCCATGTTCCACCGCTCCTGTCTCCGACTGCTCGCTCACACTTCAGAGCAGATGCCAAAGCAAATGTCCCACAAACTGTGAGAGCTAAAACGTGTGCTTTTCCTTCTTAATCTTCTACACACAATAATTCCGTTCAAAAAGCGTTGACTTAGATTGCAAAAAATTTGTGAAATTGACACCAATGCGGCAGGACTGAGACCAACCACAACTGGAGCCATGTTTATTTCCTTAAACACTGCAGCACATCTGACGACATGATTCATGTCTGTTTGCGGGTCAGATTGCGTTCACATTAGACATGGCATTTGTTTTTGTAATGAGTAACGACTACATAAAAAGATCAGATTTGACAAAAAAATTTGATTTGGACACCGTACCCTGCAGTGTGAACGTAGCCTTTGACTGCTTTTGTATATATGCCCTGCTCGTACGTTTTGAGGAGACAGGGTGAGTGACCGCCGTAAAAGGCAATCATTTTTGGGTTTTAAAAAAATAAAAAAATATTACCTAAACTTAGTAATTGTTTGAGTTTGAGTTTATTTCGAACATGCAAGCATACAACATGATACATCACAATTTCCAGTTTCTCTTTTCAACATGTTCGAAAAGGAGTAGGAAAAATATAGACCGTTTTAAAACAAATGTGTTCTGTTAAATCACTAATGGTAACATAAGATAGCCATTGGTGTTCTTGTTATAGTTTATGGTTTGAAAAATGTAACAGTGAGAAAGTTGCAGACAGCCCTTAAAGGAACAACAACATAGTTACATTTGCAAAATTCAACATATCTGAAAAGATGTAAAAGAAGCTAAGCTTATATTTAATCACACCCTTTCTCCGTGTATTTTACTGCTAATTAATTCACACCCTAACTTAAAAAATTCAAATTAAAGTGGCCCTTTTAAACCAACTTTTCAAAACTAGTGGTACCTGCTATTGGGTATTTGGGATCTGCATAAGCCCCGAAAATTAAAAATGTAAAACCTTGGAGGCATCATGGAAATATTGATAAGATAATCTTGCCTTCCTTCCTACTGAGCTGTTTGGAACATGCACAATTGGTGACGTCACAAATTGGGAAAACTGTCAGCGGATTATCCATATATGGTATAAATGTACTCAGAGTGCCTTGTGCGCATCTGCCATTATAGTCCTACGCTGAAGTCAATAAGCTCCTTCTTTTTTGCTGTCCTCTTGTTCTGGGGCAGACTGGCTCATAAATGCACATGCATCCTCCGCTGTTGCCATTTCTAATACAAAGTAGCGTATATTTGTAACCTAAATCTGTCAGTAGACTCGCTGGGCGGGTAGAAGATGTAGTCGGAGTTGAGACACGTAAATAAGACATCCACAAAACGGTGCATCCTGAAAAGGCGGTCAGAAACCGGCTAAAAAAAGTCTGTAAAATATAATTATTGCAAAAGTTTGACCAGAGCACCACCAGTACATGTTATGTAGAGCACAAGGAAGTGTTTTAAATGTAGAATCAAAACATGATATGACCCCTTTAAAATGTGAGAAAGATTGGTTAAAAACATTGCTGTTATCAACTAAAAAACTTTTGTTGGAGCACAGTAACATGCTTGTTGTGACCCATACAAGAATTTGTTCGTGGCCCCATTTTGGTCTATAATATTACTTTTTTAATTACCGGTATATTATTAGACTCCTGAAGGGCACCCCACCCCACCCCACGCTACCCTAAACCTAACATCACCACCCCACATACACACACTCAGTATGCTTACATGCACTAAAGAACTAATTATTGATTTGATTTGGTTGAAACTAGCTCTTAAAAACACATGCATAAACCTTAATATGTGTTGCAGCTTGTAATGTCTCCAAGAGTTTTATGTAAAAAAGGTTAATAAGGTTTTTGACTTTTTAAAAATGGGAGTAACATATGTAGATTATGTTATTGTAAACCAGCTCCCTCTTGCATGCATACACTCCCATCCATCCATTGTTGGCTCCAGCGTTCTACACACGTGCCAGTCTTCCTAAAGTGATTACCCCGAAGCACAGTAGATGTCACACTCCATGATCAGAAAGCCCACAATATTTACATCTTATGTCGGAGTTCGAACCAGTGGCATTATTAGGCCTTTTAGGGGGGCTAGAGGCTCCCCAACTAGGCGTCAGCTCGTTATTAGGGTGCTAATTGGCAGATAGCGATTAATGTGCCAGTTGCCAGCTAGCGATTAGAGTGCTAGTTTCCAGCTGGCGATTAGCAGCGCAATACTTTTTATTATTTGAATATTGTTAGTATTGCAAAAATAATAAGGTACCTTTAGGACCAGTTTAAAGTAAAATCCAATCATAATTTTATAAGGTATATAAGTAGGGGTACCCCTTCTCCTTCGCTCCATCAGTTTGGGGGTCCTTGGGCTGGAAAACAATGAAGACTCCTGGCATAGGATATCCTCTTTCTGATAATTGTAGAGGATATTTGGATTTGTATTATATATTAAGCACAATCCATAAGGGTGTTTTTCTAATCAAACCTAACAGATGTTGTGTGATTTTGGTTGCAGAGCTGTTGTTGGCAGTGTGCAAGCGCTTCCCACACTCCCTTTCCGCCAACCTGCTCTTCGCTCATTGCTGCTGGGAGTATGTGGTGCAGTGGAACAAAGATCCCGAGGTACACGCGCACACACACACTATCAAGACATGGGCAAACATTGTACACTGCAAAAACTGAAATCTAAGTAAGATTAAATATCTCAAATATGGGTGATATTTGCTTATTTTCTGTCTGATAAGATAATTCTTCTCACTAAGCAGATTTATGTTAGAGTGTTTTATTTGTTTTAAGGGTTTTGGTCCTAAATGATCTCAGTAAGATATTACAGCTTGTTGCTGAGATTTTATGACCCATATTGAGTAAAACATGGTTGAAACTAGAATATCAACTGATGCAAAGCTGTGTCATCAACACTCACAAGTATAAAACTACTTTTTTAAAGTAATAATTTCTTACTTCAAGCATGAAAAAAAAGATCATGATGTATGCATATCATTATGTCAAGATAATGGCACTAGCATTTACTTAATTTAAGAATATTTTTCAACATATTGAGCAAAAAGGTCTCTTTTTTTCTACCAAGAAAAATGCACTTGTTATTAGTGAGAATATACTTATTTTAAGGTATTTTGGATTCATTGAGGTTAGCTAATTTTACTTGTTTTGGAAAGTCTTGACAAGCCGAATTTTCTTGTTCTATTGGCAGATAATTTTGCTTAGTTCAAATAAATACCCCTAATTTTTTTTTTAATTTTTTTCTTGTTTTTGAACACTGACTTTTTGCAGTGTATGATTTATTAATGTCCTGATTGTGTTCTAGGAAGGTGAACACTTGTGTCAGGCTGTGGAACATCTGAAGCTTGTCTCCAGTCCACATATCCAACTAGGTGTGCAGATGTGTCTGACAAAGTGAATGGCGTGCAATCACTTCCTGTCTTAAGTGAAATGTCTTCTTCCTCACAGGTATTTGCACAATGATGTGGAGTACATTTATTGTCAAACGTTTCTCCGCAGCAGCCTTCCTGGTTGAAAAGGTATCACAGCATCTTTACAGTAATCCCACACACACAAGCATACGTCATTGTTCTTGTTGGGCTTTCCAGGTGGGCAAAGCACCAAAGGATCGCTGTGCCGACGGGTAACGCTCTTAAAAGATTTACGTTCTCATACCAGTGAAGCTTTGTTGAAATGTTTTTGTGTGTGCAGGATGTAGGAATGGGAGACAAGGCGTTGACCTCCTTCCTGGGCTGCTGTGTCCAGCTGCTGCAGATCCTAATGGAGGTGACTGGACTCTTGCTTAAGAATCAGTGCCCTTTGTCTTTTATCAACCACTGTGTAAGTAAGGAGAGTCCTGGACATGGCATGAAGAATGGCCAGTGGCTCACGTCCATCTGCAAAGAAGCATGAGCAATGAATGAAGCTGCGTGTGCTGTGTTGGTTTTGAAACAGTAGTTTTCACACTACGTTAGTTGCTGCTAACTTGCTAGCATGCTCTCAGGTGATTGAGTTCACAATATAATAATCGCTGTTATTCTCCCCTTCAGGTGGACTCCGCCGTGGCAGAGGTTCCTGCTCCCGAGCTGTCCGTAGAGGAGATGTGGTGTGGAGCCGAGGGCCCTGTCTCTATAGCTGACCTGGCCCTGGAGCAGAAAGGTGTCCACTATCCTCTGGTGCAGCACCACTGTTTGTTAGCATCGCTGCTACATGCCGCCATGACGTTCAGCCTAAAAGTGAAACCTCTCAGCCTCTTTGACAGCAAGGTGAGACATCTTTTTTTTTTTCCGGGTTGTTTAAAGGCTCAGGCATGAAAACCACAAGTTGGAAAGGCTGTGAATCTTTAGGCACCACATGATTTGATTCTTGGGGGTAACGATTCGATTGAGAATCGATACTTGACTCAAAACGATTCTCGATTCAAAATCTACACTTTTTTAATAACATTGGATGCCAGTTCTTTGATTAACTACATTTCTCCATAAAATAGATAAACAGATGTGATACATTTATATATTACTTAAAAGAAAACTGGTTTTGTTTAATAAAATGCTTCCCAAACATTTAATAAAGTCAAATACAAATAAGGCAACAAGAGAAGTATCCCACACTTCTCTTTTGTAAAGTAAATCTGTACAGCAGATATGGGCATCTACATCAACAATAGGATTTTCCCGAGTGCCTGGACTGGACAGATTGAATAAAAAAAAAATATATATTTTTTTTTAATCGATTTTAGATTTTTTTTAATCGATTAAGAAACGTTACAAATACATTTGTGACACCCCTGCAAATTGGTATGTGGTATTCTTCCTACAGGGTAAGAACGCTTTCTTCCGAGATCTGACCACCATTCAGCTGATGCCGAGTGGAGTCATGGACCCAAGTTTGGTATTGTTGCGACAAGAGGTGAGAGTCAAAGAATCTTGGAAGCGACTTTAAGTGGACAGTAGAGACGCTACTGTTGTAAAACGATGGGTGCTGGACCACACATAAGCTACAGAGTAGGGTTGTCCCAATCCTATATTGATATCGGTCCAATATCAGCAAAAAATCGGATTATATAGTCTCACATCTGAAATCATAGATACAAGCTTCGATATCAGCAGTGCTACTTGTGCAAAGGTGACGTCTGAATGTCCTCCAATAAACTTTTCTTGCATTTTAGTGAAGTCATTTACAAAGGTAAACATGGTGGGCTATAGGCTTCAAGGAGCTAGCAGCTACACAACAGCTAGGCACAAATAGCACACAATCGAGAGATACGTAATTAGAGTCCTTGATTAAACAATATTGCAGACTAAAACATTTGTCAATACAAACAAATATGAAATAATTATAGTTGCATATTACTTACACATACAAAGTCTCCAAGGAAGTAGCATATTAGATAGTATCCAGTAAAAATCGTTTCTGCATCATTAAACTGCTTCATGAGCTTAATTTAATATTTTTTTGTGGCCACAAGGGGTCGCCATAACACAAATTACCGTAATTTCCGGACTATAAACCACTACTTTTTCCCTCGTTCTGGTCCCTGCGGCTTATACAACGGTGCGGCTTATATACGGCCTATTCTTCTCCGACACCGACGAAGAGGATTTCGGTGGTTTTAGTACGCAGGAGGAAGACGATGACACAATGATTAAAGACTGACTTTTCATATACCGGTAGGCTGGTTATTTTGATAACGTACATGCGAGCACTTTGTATTACTTTGCACCGTTGTATTATTTGTACTCTGCACGAATGCTGTTCGCCATGTCAAAGATGTGAAAGTTTGATTGAATGATTGAAAGATTTATAGTTAATAAATGGGACGCTTTGCATTCCCAAACAGTCATCTCTGTCCTGACAATCCCCTCCGTGGTAGCAGGAACCCCTATATACTACGGTAATTACACATCAAAACCCTGCGGCTTATAGTCGGGTGCGGCTTATATATGGAGCAATCTGTATTTTCCCCTAAATTTAGCTGGTGCGGCTTATAGTCAGGTGCGGCTTATAGTCGGAAATTACGGTAATACTACACTTCAAAGCATACATCTATCATATGGTTAGTGTTTTTCACACTACAAAACAACAAAAACATGTACTTTTATGCCCTAAGGCAGCGTTTCTCAAAGTGTGGGGCGCGCCCCACTGGTGGGGAATAGAGACATGACAGGTGGGGCGCGAGGAACGGGAGGAAATGTCACTTTAAAAAAAATGTTTTTTTAAATTATATTCTTAGATTTTTTTTTTTTTACTATGCTTTCATTTTCTATACACACTGTAAATCACTTTGTGATTCTGTCTGTGAAATCCGCTATATAAATAAATGTAAATTACTTATTTTTCCTGTAGGCTTTAAATTTCTAGGTAGGAGCGAAAGTTTGACAGACATAGCAACAGTAACTAATGGGGGCGGGGCTAAGCGGAACAAACTTTCGCGCGGGTGGGTAGCAGCCTAATCAATATCCACTCATCGGGCAGAGAGCTGTGTCCATTCTTCTCCCCTTTGCCACATCTTATCTGTGTGAGATAGGCTTTTCAGCTGTTGCTTCACCCAAAACGAAGTACAGGTCTCAGCTGAACATTGAGCATGACTTAAGAGTGGCAGTGTCAAGCCTGCAACCCCGATTTGAAAAGCTGTGCAGTGCAAAACAGGCTCATTGCAGCCACTAATGCTGGAGTACTGTAAAACTCATGTTCACTTGCCCTGTCTTGCCAAATGCATAGCTCCTCCTATTTTTTTTTTGCAAAGATTGCAAAGTGGCACTTTTATTTTATTTATTATTAAACTTGGTGCAAGTTATTTGATTTATTATTGAACTTTATGCAAGTTATAACACTTTTATTTGATTTATTATTGAACTTGATGCAAGTTATAACACTTTTATTTGATTTATTATTGAACTTGATGCATGTTATAACACTTTTTTTATTTATTATTGAACTTGATGCAAGTTATAACACTTTTGTTTTATTTATTATTGAACTTGATGCAAGTTATTTTATTTATTATTGAACTTGATGCAAGTGATACCACAGCTGCACAGTTATTTTATTTATTATTGAACTTGATGTTATTTTATGTTATTGAGTTTGAATGTATACAACTTGATGTTACTTGATGTTCAATAAATTTGAAAATGTTAAGCTTGGCATTAGCGTTCTGTTGGGGCGATGGGGGCAGGTGGGGCTTGAAAACTCCCCCTTGTCCAAAGTGGGGGATGACAAAAAAAGTTTGAGAACCACTGCCCTAAGGTTAGTATTTTTGTGCTCTGTTTGACAAATGATAATTGATCAAACCTTTTCTGAAAAATACATTCCACACTACAAAATATTAAGTGTGATTCCTGCTGATATCATATCAGAGTAATATCGATATCGTCCAACATTCAAAGCTCCAATATTGGTATCGTATCGGGAGTGAAAAAGTTGTATCGAGCCACTCCTACTTTAGAAGCTGATGATTTTATTAGTACTTTGGTTTGCAGCATGTGTGCCACTAGGGATTTGAGGTCCATTCTGGGAAAAAATATCACTTTAGGCCCCACCACAAAAATGTTCCACTATTTTCTTGGGCTCTTGTATTGCTCTATTACTTTGTACACTCTTTGAAGTATGCTAACCCATCTGGCTATACCAACAGCATTTCAAGATTCATGCTACATTTCGGTCCAACTTCTGCTTTTCACCTTTCAAACCATTTTTAACTTTTAAACTATTTTAACCTTCAAACCATTTCTAAAGTCCACTAGCATATCAGTTCAGCGTCAGCTCGTCAACATTCAAACCATTCCTTCAATTAACCCATTTAAGTCATTTCTACATTCAAACAATTTTTACACTCATTCTACATTCCATCAGCATTTCAGTTTAGCGTCAGCATTGGAGCATTCACACGCAGTTTCTAAAGAAATTGCTTCATTTAGTTAAATTTTTATCTTCTGTCACCTCATCCTTGTTCCAAAATGTTGGTGCTTTGTTTCAATGCTTTAAAGGTGAGCTTTGATGATGTTGTGACGTCTGTGTTGAGTGAAGTGTTCCATGCTAGGTTTGCGCTATCCAGGTGGAAGGAACCCATTTTGAATTTTTGATAAGGAAGTAGGTAGTCTTAGAAATTCTTAATTTGATTCAATTTTAATATTCATCATTCACGGCTATATTCATTATGTATTTATGATGTCTTTTTTTGTATAGTTTACATATTTAAATGGCTGAGAAAATCAGTCATGAGAATAATAATTAGACTTAGACTTCCTTTTTATTGTCATTCAAATTTGAACTTTACAGTACAGATAAGAATGAAATTTCGTTGCATTAGCTCAATGTATTTTTCAGAAAAGGTTTGATCAATTAAAATTAGTCAAACAGAGCACAAAAATACTAACCTTAGGGCATACAAGTACATGTTTTTGTTTTGTAGTGTGAAAAACCCTAACCTTATGATAGATGTATGCTTTTGAAGTGTAGTATTAATTTGTGTTATGGCGACCCCTTGTGGCCACAAACAAACTCATACATCCATCCATCCATTTTCTACCGCTTATTCCCTTCGGGGTCGCGGGGGGCGCTGGAGCCTATCTCAGCACTGTAATAATAATAATACATGCATTTTATAAGGCGACTTTCAAGGCACTCAAAAGCAGTTGAATGACAATGCGATCGCTCTTTGCTGTGCCCCTTTTTTTGACAGAAATACAAACCCCGTTTCCATATGAGTTGGGAAATTGTGTTAGATGTCAATATAAACGGAATACAATGATTTGCAAATCCTTTTCAACCCATATTCAATTGAATGCACTACAAAGACAATATATTTGATGTTCAAACTCATAAACTTTATTTTCTTTTGCAAATAATAATTAACTTCATGGCTGCAACACATGCCAAAGTAGTTTGGGAACTGAGGAGACACATTTTTTAAGCTTCTCAGGTGGAAATCTTTCCCATTCTTGCTTGATGTACAGCTTAAGTTGTTCAACAGTTCGGGGGGTCTCCATTGTGGTATTTTTGGCTTTATAATGCGCCACACATTTTCAATGGGAGACAGGTCTGGACTACAGGCAGGCCAGTCTAGTACCCGCACTCTTTTACTATGAAGCCACGTTGATGTAACACATGGCTTGGCATTGTCTTGCTGAAATAAGCAGGGGCGTCCATGGTAACGTTGCTTGGATGGCAACATATGTTGCTCCAAAACCTGTATGTACCTTTCAGCATTAATGGTGCCTTCACAGATGTGTAAGTTACCCATGTCTTGGGCACTAATACACCCCCATACCATCACAGATGCTGGCTTTTCAACTTTGCGCCTATAAAAATCCGGATGGTTCTTTTCCTCTTTGGTCCGGAGGACACGACGTCCACAGTTTCCAAAAACAATTTGAAATGTGGACTCGTCAGACCACAGAATACTTTTCCACTTTGTATCAGTCCATCTTAGATGAGCTCAGGCCCAGCAAAGCCGACGGCGTTTCTGGGTGTTGTTGATAAACGGTTTTCGCCTTGCATAGGATAGTTTTAACTTGCACTTACAGATGTAGCGACCAACTGTAGTTACTGACAGTGGGTTTCTGAAGTGTTCCTGAGCCCATGTGGTGATATCCTTTACACACTGATGTCGCTTGTTGATGCAGTACAGCCTGAGGGATCAAAGGTCACGGGCTTAGCTGCTTACATGCAGTGATTTCTCCAGATTCTCTGAACCCTTTGATGATATTACGAACCGTAGATGGTGAAATCCCTAAATTCCTTGCAATAGCTGGTTGAGAAAGGTTTTCCTTAAACTGTTCAACAATTTGCTCACGCATTTGTTGACAAAGTGGTGACCCTCACCCCATCCTTGTTTGTGAATGACAGAGCATTTCATGGAATCTACTTTTATACCCAATCATGGCACCCACCTGTTCCCAATTTGCCTGTTCACCTCTGGGATGTTCCAAATAAGTGTTTGATGAGCATTCCTCAACTTTTTCAGTATTTATTGCCACCTTTCCGAACTTCTTTGTCACGTGTTGCTGGCATCAAATTCTAAAGTTAATGATTATTTGCAAAAAACAAAATGTTTATCAGTTTGAACATCAAATATGTTGTCTTTGTAGCATATTCAACTGAATATGGGTTGAAAATGATTTGCAAATCATTGTATTCCGTGGGCTTCCCTGCTTAGGCTGCTGCCCCCGCGACCCGACCTCGGATAAGCGGAAGAAGATGGATGGATGGATGGATGTATTCCGTTTATATTTACGTCTAACACAATTTCCCAACTCATATGGAAACGGGGTTTGTAAAAACCAGACTTACCACAATGCGCTTGTTCAGCCACACCTGCGTTTGTGTGCTTAAAGTAATGCGATCGCTCCTCATCTTGCACAAAATAAGTCATCAGAACAACTTGAACTAAGACTGGAGATAATCCTCAAGGCAGAATAAAAGTGATGGGACAAGCAAACCTCTTCAACCATTGGTCCTTAACTTGTCGTCACTCTACTCTCCCTTACAGCGCACCCTGTGTGCAATAAACACTTTATCTATATTCCCAATTGTTGTATGTACTGTTTTATAATTCATCTTATTTTCTTCTACGTCTGCCTCAGTTCCTCCTGCGAGTGCTGACCTCCTGGGTGCAAAGTATAGACGACGCGCCAAACTCCGCCACTGGCAGCAGGCCGCCCCCGCTGCCCGTTAGTGGCCCCAAAGCTGCCTGGTGGCCCTCGCTGTGCTTGGAGTTAGGCAACCTGCTGCAGGTCAACCCTGACGTCCTGAGACGACACCTGGTGTGCCAGCTGTACAATCAGGGCCTGGACCTGCAGGCCGAGGAGGTCAGGACACAGGACTTTATTGTAGTGTGAGGCGATAGTGACCTGGTGTCTCTGTCTCCCAGGTGATGTTAGAAGTGGAGGACAAGGACGTGCTAGGCTCGCAGCTGCTGGTGATTACAGGACAGAGGCTGAGCTACTCACTGCTGCACAGTCAGAACCAGACGCAGCCCGCTATGGAGCTGCTGGCCCGATTGCCTCCCACACTCTGTACGTGGCTCAAGGCTATGGTGAGGACGACTCCACTCTTTGTTTAACACGCATGCTCATCTACACTGTCAACATTTTTTGTTTAGTTTTAACTAGTTGCCAGAATTTTACAGTTAAAATAAAAGTGGTACTGTTTTTTTCCATTTATAGTACAGTCTTGTTTATCGCTGTTGATTGGTTCCAGATTTGACTGTGATAACAAACTTTCTGCGATGTAGGAATGACTAATGAATGTCTAAGATTTAAGACCTTCTAAAATGCATTTTCAGCATGAGAAGCCTCTAGACATGAAATAACACCCTCTAGTCACCTTTACACGTTTTTCATCTACAAAACCCAAAACCAGTGAAGTTGTCACATTGTGTAAATTGTAAATAAAAACAGAATACAAAGATTTGCAATTCTTTTCAACCTATATTCAATCAATCAATCAATCAATGTTTATTTATATAGCCCTAAATCACAAGTGTCTCAAAGGGCTGTACAAGCCACAACGACATCCTCGGTACAGAGCCCACATACGGGCAAGGAAAACTCACCCCAGTGGGACGTCAATGTGAATGACTATGAGAAACCTTGGAGAGGACCGCATATGTGGGTAACCCCCCCCTCTAGGGGAGACCGAAAGCAAGGGATGTCGAGTTGGTCTGACATAATATTGTGAAAGTCTAACACATCAGCGAGAGTCCAGTCCATAGTGGGGCAAGCAGGAACCATCCCGAGTGGAGACGGGTCAGCAGCGTAGAGATGTCCCCATCTGATGAACAGGCTAGCGGTCCACCCCGGGTTTGGAGCAGAGTAGAAAAGAAAAGAAAAGAAAAGAAACGGCAGATCAACTGGTCTAAACAGGGAGTCTATTTAAAGGCTAGAGTATACAAATTAGTTTTAAGATGAGACTTAAATGCTTCTACTGAGGTAGCATCTCTAACTGTTACCGGGAGGGCATTCCATAGTATTGGAGCCCGAATAGAAAACGCTCTATAGCCCGCAGACTTTTTTTGGGCTCTGGGAATCACTAATAAGTCGGAGTTCTTTGAACGCAGATTTCTTGCCGGGACATATGGTACAATACAATCGTCAAGATAGGCAGGAGCTTGACCGTGTAGTATTTTATACGTAAGTAGTAAAACCTTAAAGTCGCATCTTAGGTGGACAGGAAGCCAGTGCAAGTGAGCCAGTATAGGCGTAATATGATCAAACTTTCTTGTTTTTGTCAAAAGTCTAGCAGCCGCATTTTGTACCATCTGTAATCTTTTAATGCTATACATAGGGAGGCCCGAAAATAAAACGTTACAGTAATCGAGACGAGATGTAACGAACGCATGGATAATGATCTCAGCATCGCTTGTGGACAAAATGGGACGAATTTTAGCGATATTACGGAGATGAAAGAAGGCCGTTTTAGTAACACTCTTAATGTGTGACTCAAACGAGAGAGTTGGGTCGAAGATAATACCCAGATTCTTAACAGAGTCACCTTGTTTAATTGTTTGGTTGTCAAATGTTAAGGTGGTATTTTTAAATAGATGTCGGTGTTGAGCAGGACCGATAATCAGCATTTCCGTTTTCTTAGCGTTGAGTTGCAAAAAGTTATCGGACATCCATTGTTTAATTTCATTAAGACACGCCTCCAGCTGACTACAATCCGGCGTGTTGGTCAGCTTTAGGGGCATGTAGAGTTGGGTGTCATCAGCATAACAGTGAAAGCTAACACCGTATTTGCGTATGATGTCACCTAGCGGCAGCATGTAAATACTAAAGAGTGCAGGGCCAAGAACCGAACCCTGGGGAACTCCGCACGTTACCTTAACATAGTCCGAGGTCACATTGTTATGGGAGACACACTGCATCCTGTCAGTAAGGTAAGAGTTAAACCAAGACTCTAAGTCTGTCATCCCAATACGCGTTTTGATACGCTCTAATAAAATATTATGATCAACAGTATCGAAAGCGGCGCTAAGATCAAGAAGCAGCAACATAGATGAAGCATCAGAATCCATCGTTAGCAATAGATCATTAGTCATTTTTGCGAGGGCTGTCTCCGTAGAGTGATTCAATTGAACACACTTTATTTTTTGCAAATATTAGCTCATTTGGAATTTGAGGCCTCTAACATGTTTCAAAAAAGCTGGCACAAATGGCAAAAAAGACTGAGAAAGTTGAAGAATGCTCATCAAACACTTATTTGGAACATCCCACTGGTGAACAGGCTAATTGGGAACAGGTGGGTGCCATGATTGGGTATAAAAGCAGCTTTCATGAAATGCTCAGTCATTCACAAACAAGGATTGGATGAGGGTCACCTCTTTGTGAACAAATGCGTGAGCAAAATTGTCGAACAGTTTAAGAACAACATTTCTCAATGAGCTATTGCAAGGAATTTAGGGATTTCACCATCTACGGTCCGTAATATCATCAAAAGGTTCAGAGAATCTGCAAGGCCGAAAACCAACATTGAATGCCTATGACCTTCGATCCCTCATGCGGTACTGCATCAACAAGCGACATCAGTGTGTAAAGGATATCACCACATGGGCTCAGGAACACTTCAGAAAACCACTGTCAGTAACTGCAGTTTGTCGCTACATCTGTAAATGCAAGTTAAAACGCTACTATGCAAAACCAAAGCCATTTATCAACAACACCCTGAAATGCCGCCGGCTTCACTGGGCCTAAGCTCATCTAAGATGGACTGATGCAAAGTGGAAAAGTGTTCTGTGGTCTGACGAGTCCATATTTCAAATTATTTTTGGAAACTGTGGACATTGTGTCCTCCGGACCAAAGAGGAAAAGAACCATTCGGACTGTTACAGGCGCAATGTTGAAAAGCCAGCATCTGTGATGGTATGGGGGTGTATTAGTGCCCAAGGCATGGGTAACTTACACATCTGTGAAGGCGCCATTAATGCTGAAAGGTACATACAGCTTTTGGAGCAACATACAGTATGTTGCCATCCAAGCAACGTCTTTTTCGTTCTCTTAAGACGCCCCTGCTTATTTCAGCAAGACAATGCCAAGCTACATTCTGCATGTGTTACATCAACGTGGCTTCGTAGTAAAAGAGTGCTTGTACTAGACTGGCCTGGCTGTAGTCCAGACATGTCTCCCATTGAAAATGTGTGGCGCATTATGAAGCCTAAAATACCACAACAGAGATCCCGGACTGTTGAACAACTTAAGCTGTACATCAAGCAAGAATGGGAAAGAATTCCACCTGAAAGGCTTCAAAAATTGGTCTCCTCAGTTCCCAAACGTTTACTGAGTGTTGTTAAAAGGAAAGGCCATGTAACACAGTGGTAAAAATGCTCCTGTGCCAACTTTTTTGCAATGTGTTGCTGCCATTAAATTCTAAGTTAATGATTAGTTTCTCAGTTCGAACATTTAATATTTTTGCAGTCTATTCAATTGAATATAAGTTGAAAAGGATTTGCAAATAATTGTATTCTGTTTTTATTTACAATTTACACAACGTGCCAACTTCACTGGTTTTGGGTTGGCTCGCTAAGGCTGAGCCAATCAGTGGCCCCGATACTAAACAGCATGTTCTGATTCGTTTGGTCTCCTCTTGTGGTCAATAATGTGGTATTGATGTTTATTTATCCATTTATGCTTGAAAATGCTTAATGTAGGAACAAGAAAATGTAGAATACACATCTTTTATCAAAATAAGATAGTATCACCCAAAAATCTGCGATGTAGTGAAGCCACAATATTTTAATCACGATGTGGCGAGGGATGACTGTAATTCATCGTAAAAACAACTGCAGATTTTAGCATCAAATTGGCATAAAATAACTGTTGTCGTTTTTCAATTTACAGTAATCCGGTTAAAAAAAAAAAAAAAGCAGTAAATGTTACAGTAAAATTCTACCAACGGACAGTTTTTTTAACCGTAAAATCTACATATATTTGTTGTCATGTTAGCTTACATAACTTAAGTATCCCTTCCCAAATGCTTGTCATGAATAGTTTAAACCCTGTGCACACCAAGGGCCCAAATCCAGCATTACATGTGTTCCTTATGTGATAGGATTTTTCAGTTTGAAAGTGAATGGTCTGAATTTTTTTTAATGAAATTGTGTTATTTGTTTAATTGCAACGTAGTTAGAATAGGATACAAACAAAGTATACACACGTTCTCTTAAGACCTCTTTCAGCCCCATTGGCTCCCATTATAAATATTTTTGAACTGACTGTAATCAAGTTATATTACTATGCTTTTCCCATTAAAACCAAAAAAATGTAATTCTTGCCGATTGAAAAGCAAAAAAATATTGGTTTGGCGCTAAAAAGCCATGTGCATAATTCTCAGAGCTTTGACGAGCGTAAACAAGTTAAACTGCCATCAAATCGCTAAAATGCAATGATAATGCTCTTGGACAGTTACATATAACATGTAATAAAATATTTCTTGTTCTGTTTTATTATACTTCAGTTTTGACAAAAAGGCCATACAACATTAAAAAAAACAAGTGCGTATAGTGGATGTTAATGATGCAAAAGGGCTAATATTTTGGTGTGACCCAGTTCCTTAGATGTTGTACATGCTAACGTGACTACAATATTTACTCGGCATGTTGCAGGACCCCAGTGAGCTGCGGTGCCCCCTGCTGCCTCTGCCCCAGACCAGCAGACTGGTGGGCCGCCTGATTGAGATGCTACCTGAGAACCACGCCCAGTACTCCCTGGCCCTGCACCTCTTGGAGGCAGTGGACGCCCTCACCACGGAGGACTGACTAATAACTCTTATCTAATCAAGTCAGATGTAAATGTCAGAAAGTTTATGATTTGTCATGAGACTTATGTTCATTATTCCAGTCATGCTAATTGAAGCTTAATTATTTCAGTCGATTTTTAACCCCATATTTTTTGTATGTTGCATGACTTATAATGCATTATTATGCACATGTAACTCCTCACTTATTTGGTCATTTGTTTCACTCAAAGGTGCATGACTCAGTCAGGTCTAGTGAAGAATAATGAGCTTATTTTTCTATGTAGATATTATGCAAGCAGTTGTGCCCGTAGGCCTTTTATTCTGAAAATCAAACATCCACTTCCTCTCACTGGGTCAACCAGAATAAACACGTTTTCCTGTAGCGCCTAAACTTTGGTTTTATTGTTGTTTTTTTTTTTTACATAAGTACAATTTATAAACATGATTTATGATACAAATGCACTTATATGTTCTGTTATCACATAGTGACTTCTTGTAGCGAACTCTTCCTCCATACTTTTATACACTCAATATAAAAACTGCCCTTACAGCATTCCAACATAAATACATTAAACCGCCTGACAGCATCTAGAGTCTTATTTGTCCATTCAGCATCCCCCCCGTGCCCACCCTCAGGCGGGCTGCAGGAATGGGAAGGGAACCACATCATGGCACCAAGTCTGTCATCCTTGAGTTTCCATGGCAACGAGCCCAACTACGAAGCTTGTGAGATGACAGCCTGGCAGCGTAAACACAAACAATCCGCTGACTCTGCAGTGTAGCGGCGACAACGAGGGCATCGGTTGGCAGAGGTGGGCACGGCGGCTATGTTGTAGCTGCCTTCCTCACGAATTACACCACCTGAACATACACACAAATACTCATTCGTCATACCAATGAAGTTTGTGTGGTGCAGACACCCACCTTCCAGGTTGATGAGGAAGGTGCCATGGCTCAGCAGCGCATCAGGAGGAAGGTCCCGAGGCAACTCGCCACTCAGGTTGACACGAGCCGCCATCATGAGCTCAGCCAACTGGGAGCAAGTAGAAGACGGCTCCTCTTGGAGAGACTAGGAAAGTATGTTCATATCGCTTATTAATAACAAAGTGTCAACATTTTAAAAAAAAATATGATTTCAAAATACATAATACTTGGAAAAAAAGGTCCCCATAAAAATAAAGTAATAATACAAATTAATAATAATAATTAAATAATAATTAAAATCAAACCATACATTTAATGAGTGGATTTATTTAATTTAAACACATTTCTAAAAAAAAAAACCAGTAAAAGTGCGACAATATCTGCATATCACATTGAGAATTAGCGCATTAATGTTGTGCATTATTAAATAAAAAATATTTCTATGAGTTGAACTAAAATTTTGATGGAAAAAATACAATTTATGGAAATATAGAAGGTGGACTGCTATGGAGGGCCAAATGGGACAAAATTAAATAGTTACCTAAATGTGTGACTACTTTTGATTGGAATTAAATACATAAATGTGTCAATGATTAATTTATTGTAAAATTAAATTTAATCATGTAATAATTTTTTTACTGTATTTACTATTTCATGATTTATTAATTTAATGATTAAAAATAAATAAATCATGCTTTAATGTTGGATTTATTGACTTAATTGACTCTATAATTATTTGAATATTTACTTTTTTATTTCAATTAGTCTCAAACACCTTTGTTGCTTCCGCTTGCAATGATTGGCCTGGATTCGTGTTAGGATGTGCCCAATGATTTTGATAAATAAAATATATTTAATGACGCGCTGACAAGGGACAACATTAAATAAATAAATCTTTAAATAAATTACTTAAATGCATACTTGCCAACCTTGAGACCTCCAATATCGGGAGGTGGGGGGTAGGGAATGGGGGGGGGGCTTGGTCGGGGGCGGGGGGCGTGGTTGGGGGCGTGGTTATTTACAGCTAGAATTCACCAACTCGAGTATTTCATATACATTTCATATATATATATATATATATATATATATATATATATATATATATATATATATATATATATATATATATATATATATATATATATATATATATATATATATATATATATATATATATATATATATATATATATATATATATATATATATATATATATATATATATATATATGTATGAAATACTTGACTTTCAGTGAATTCTAGCTATATATATATATATATATATATATATATATATATATATATATATATATATATATATATATATATATATATATATATAT
The DNA here is from genome assembly GCF_033978785.1 of Entelurus aequoreus. NCBI lineage: Eukaryota > Metazoa > Chordata > Actinopteri > Syngnathiformes > Syngnathidae > Entelurus > Entelurus aequoreus. The sequence continues at coordinate 38,539,166 of NC_084733.1, forward strand.
ATATATATATATATATATATATATATATATATATATTTATTTTATTTACATATAAAATAAATACTTGAATTTCAGTGTTCCAGTGGCTATCCATTAGATGGCAGTATTGTCCTGTTTAACTTCTCCGTTCAACTTGCAAGCGTATTTCTTCATCTTGCTCGTCGATGGCGTACCATGTCTGTAATTTCCTCGTTCTTCTGCTTCCTCTCCTTGTTGTGTGCGCAGTTGTGCACTCCACTCTCTAAAAGCCCTCGATGTTATGACGGCGTGGCCTCCAGCTCTGGCTGAATACCGGGAGTTTGTCGGGAGAAAATCTCTGACGGGAGTTTGTCGGGAGAGGCACTGAATATCGGGATTCTCCCGCTAAAAACGGGAGGGTTGGCAAGTATGCTTAAATGTGTCATTAAGTGATCCTAACTTAAATTTAACACATACATATGTTATTAAATGTATCAATTGATATGTAAAATTTAATCAGTTAATTAATTATTGATTTAATCATTTCATGATTTAATTAAGGACACATTTAAGCAATTATTTAAAGATGTATTTTGTTTATTTAATTTTTGGCACATTTTTCCCTTTGTCAAAATTAAATCAATCAATAAATAATTACTTAAATGTGTCATAAATGAGTTAATGAAACAATTAACTGAATAAATAATTAAACAATTTTACAATAAATTAATGACATTTAATAACATATTTATGTATTTAATTACAATTATAATTAATTATTGACACAGATAAGTTAATTATTTAAAGATGGATTTATTACATTTTCAATAATTTTACATTTTAATTTAATGATCCTGCAGACTGACTAAATAAAGTAAACAACAAACCAATACATAAAAAAAGTTGGAAGTTACTAGAAGAATTGTTGGTACCTCCATCAGCTCAAACAGCAGACCAGGTTCAATGGCGATGCTGAGGTCAAACTGGGCGGGGTTCTTGCCTGGAACAGAAGACAGGAAGGAGTCCCTGATGGCACACGCTCCCTCCACCGCCTCCTCCAGTCCGGGTCGCCTCCACACGGAGCTGCTTTTGATCCAGCCGCTCCTGAACAAGGTCTCTTCTTCTGCACCAACACAGCCAGTAAGCGTGTGGACCGATTGCCCGAGCGCAATCATCATCATCATCATCATCATCATCAGCCGCAGCAGCAGCGCCACCTACTGTCATGTCCTGGTGCGTGCCAGTAGACTTCCTCAGCCAGATGAGGCAAGATGGGAGCGATGGATCTTGTTACGCCGTCCAGAATCTCCTCCAAGGCCGTCTGGCAGGACCTTCTGCCTAAGGAGTCCTCCGCATCGCAGTACAACCTGCGAGCAGGAAGTGTCACAGCTGGAAGTACTTGGCCAAATAATCCTTGGCTTTGCTCCTTCAAATCTCAAAGTTTCATCTCAAGCCCGATTCCTTGTCTTGTGTTTGTAAAAAAAAAATAAAAAAAAAACTTGCCTGTCTTTGATGATGCTGAAGTAAAAACTGGACAAGTCTCTGTTCACGAAGGCTTGAAGGAGGCGTACGACTCGGCCAGCATCAAACTCGTTGTAAGCGTCTGTCACCTGAAAGTAGTAATACAAGTAATAGAAATCAGCCCAGACAATACTCAACAATACACCACAGCGCCATCTGCTGGATCTGAACCAAAATGTCATGTTTTGTACAAATAATTACGTTTTTTTAGTATGTTTTTGTATTACTTCTAACTTATCTTTCTAACTACGTCATCTTTGAGCCAGCTACGTCATTGGTGGGCGCAGGAAAATACGCAGCCCGCCAGCAGAAGTGAATACACAAAAGAAGAAGAGAATAGTCGTTCAAAGTAGTCGTAGTAGTAGTAGTAACAGTAGTTTTAGTAGTGGTAGTAGTATTAGTAGTAATAGTAGTATTAGTAGTAGTAATAGTAGCAGTAGCAACGACCTTGCTTAATGATGGAATCCGGTCAACTTCCTTTGGTTTCACTTCATCAAACTTTGCATGAAAGTGACATCGGGGCCCCATTGGGGCCTTTGTGCATTTCTACATGCCCCTAAAGCTGACTAACACGCCGGATTGTAGTCAGCTGGAGGCGTGTTTTAATGAAATCAAACAATGGATGTCCGCTAACTTTTTGCAACTCAACACTAAGAAAACGAAAATGCTGATTATCGGTCCTGCGAGACACCGACATCTATTTAATAATACCACCTTAACATTTGACAACCAAACAATTACACAAGGCGACTCGGTAAAGAATCTGGGTATTATCTTCCACCCAACTCTCTCGTTTGAGTCACACATTAAGAGTGTTACTAAAACGGCCTTCTTTCATCTCCGTAATATCGCTAAAATTCATTCCATTTTGTCCACAAGCGACGCTGAGGTCATTATTCATGCGTTCGTTACATCTCGTCTCGATTACTGTAACGCAGGGGTAGGGAACCTATGGCTCTAGAGCCAGATGTGGCTCTTTTGTTGTCTGCATCTGGCTCTCAGATAAATCTTAGCTGACATTGCTTAACACGATAAGTAATGAATAATTCCGCTGGTAATCAGTGTTAAAAATAACGTTCAGAATATAAAACATTCTCATGCATCTTAATCCATCAATCCGTTTTCTTCCGCACCTGTTCATTAATGGTAAGAAGTATTTTATTTATTATTGGTTAACTTCAGAATAACAATGTTATTAAAAATAATAAGAGACTTATTATACTCTGAAAATGTTGGTCTTACTTAAAAATGCACATATTTAGTTGTATTCAGTGTTAAAAAAATTCTATATGGATCTCGGAAATACATTTTAAAATATTTGGCTTTCATGGCTCTCAGCCAAAAAGGTTCTCGGCCGACCCCTGCTGTAACGTATTATTTTCGGGTCTCCCTATGTCTAGCATTAAAAGATTACAGTTGGTACAAAATGCGGCTGCTTGACTTTTGACAAGAACAAGAAAGCTTGATCATATTACGCCTATACTGGCTCACCTGCACTGGCTTCCTGTGCACTTAAGATGTGACTTTAAGGTTGTACTACTTACATATAAAATACTACACGGTCTAGCTCCAGCCAATCTTGCCGATTGTATTGTACCATATGTCCCGGCAAGAAATCTGTGTTCAAAGAACTCCGGCTTATTAGTGATTTCCAGAACCCAAAAAAAGTCTGCGGGCTATAGAGCGTTTTCTATTTGGGCTCCAGTACTATGGAATGCCCTCCCGGTAACAGTTAGAGATGCTACCTCAGTAGAAGCATTTAAGTCCCATCTTAAAACTCATTTGTATACTCTAGCCTTTAAATAGACCCCACATCTGTGGTCCCCTCCAAGGTCTCTCATTGTACTAATTGGGTTGAGTTTTTCCTTGCCCTGATGTGGGATCTGTCGTCGTGGCTTGTGCAGCCCTTTGAGACACTCGTGATTTAGGGCTATATAAGTAAACATTGATTGATACTGGAGTCTAACAAAGAGTGCATTTTACTTGTCAATTAAAAAGTCAGCTGGGGAAAAAAAACACATTTCGAAAATATGTGATTTGGTCCACTTTGGCCTGCAGTGTAAACAAAGTGTTTCATACATACGGTACATGAAAAATAAAAGGGGCTGTTTGCCATGTTCACACAAATGCTTAGAAGGCGCAAACTTTCTAAAATGTTTTAAGGAGCAATACATCTCGCCCTCTTCGGGCTTTTAGCACATGACGACATAACACGTTATTAGCTAATGAAAGCGATTGGGCTCGCTAACGTTAGCTACCATGGAATGTTTATTCTATCACAACAATAACAAGACTTCAAATTGTTGGTTGCTTCTCTAGGACTGATTCTGTGAATTTGCACGCGCTCCCTGCTTGTACGTGTAGACGAGACAATGAGGAGTAACAATCATGGACGCCAAACAAATGCCTCAGGCTGACAAGCAAAATGTATAGTAATAGTAATTGTGAAAAATATTAATTTTGAAACTATATATGTTCTGTTAAACCACTAAAAGTCTGTGCAAACTGACAGTGACATATATGATGTGAGAAAGGAAGCAATTTCACTGCAACTCCGTCTTACGTATGCTTATCAACATATATGGACTGTCAAAAAAAATTATTATTAGAGTATTATATTATCTAATATTTTATAGCTGCTGGATGACTTAAAAGGGCTGTTTGCAACATTCACACAGATGCCCAGAGGGCGCTAATTTTCCAACGTATTTTACACAGTACATCCCGCCCTCTTAAGGCTTCCTCTACGTAATTACGTAACACATGCACGCACATTAGCTTTAGGTGTTGTGAGCTAATAAAAGCAATTTGTATAGCTAGCGTTAGCGGTCATTGAATGGTAACAACAACATGACTGCTAATTGTTTATTGCTTGTGTTGGACTAGTTTTGTATGTGTGCTCACGCTCCCTGTGCGTACGTGTTGAGGAGACCGGGTGAGTGTAAACACCCATCATTTTTACGGGCCGGTAAGATGTATATATTTCATATAACATAATTGTTGTATTTGTGAAAAATATAAACAATTGGCAAACAAATGTGTTCTGTTAAACCACAAAAGGTGTTCTTATATTTTTTGCTATGAAAAATGTTACTGTGAAGAAGATGCAAACAAAACCTTTAAATGGCTCATTAAAACAAATTCCATCCATTCATCCATTTTCTACCGCTTATTCCCTTCGGGGTCGCGGGGGGCGCTGGAGCCTATCTCAGCTAATGGAGGCTATTTGGTGTCTGCTGGTGTTTTTTATTTTTTATTAATGACGTTAGCTTTTTCATATAGAAGATATATTATTACCAGTTCTGCTATGAAAAAATACGTACGCATTTTCTTACATATTGTTCTTCATATTTGTAGTTGGTTGCCTTATTTACATGAGCATTTTGCGTGCATACGGGGCTTTTACCACGGAGACACTTGATCATTTTTCTGCACATTCATGTTATCATGCTCTTAACTGTGTGCTATGAGTTGAACCAGCAGCACACATCTATAATCTGTAACACCTTTACAATCTATACAACAGAAGAATATGCACACTGACGCTTAGTTCAGTGCGCCAGGCTGTGGAACACATCACCAGCGCATTTGTGCGTCTGAAATGACTAAAACACAAGAAAATGCATAACGAAAGAAGTCTTTTCATGTAGGAGATTTGTTATAGTGATATATTTCCTGAATAAAAAAACAAATGACATTTTAAAAAATTGCCAGCAGACTTCAAAACGGATTGAGTGCATTCATTTAAATCATTCATCAGCAATACAATTATAAAATGAAATTGCTGAATAGATGACATGTCTAATACTTTTTATTTCTGACCATTCACCAAAATGTTGACACACAAACTTAGGACAAAGAATTCTCGTCTGTCCATTGTTTGATTCTGCAGCTGTGCGTGAATGTCAGTTTGGACCCCCAAATAGTGCTCGCAAAACAGTGATGAGTGTTGATGAATCACATTGCGCGTGCTAAATGTGCGTTTTGATGATCAGCATATATTCTGCATGTTAATGAAGACAGACACAAAATTGACTGTGCGCCTTATTCCGCTCATTTAACAGACACAATCCACTTTGCACACGTTTCGTAGATCATCTTTGCGTGTGCTATCAGGTTTGCACATGTTTTAGTACATGCAAACCTTAAATAAATCAGGTCTTAAGTGTGCATATTATTAAGTGTGCATTTGAAATGGACAAATTGAGACACAGCCTAGCTTCTTAGAATATTAAAAATGTGGTTACCGGTTCCAGCTGACAGTACCTTCATGCTGTACTCGCGCAGCAGGTGCAACATGTACTGGTCTATGTACAGCATCTCCTTGGGGTCCACAGCCTGAGTCTGCAGGTCAAAGCCGTGCAGATTGCCGAGCAGAAACCGCAAAGTGTTTCTGAGCTGCAAGAGAGGAACAGAATAAAGGTGAGGAAGAACCAATTGGAATTGCTTCCATGGGTTTTCCACTAAGCCGTGCTTCTACCTTGTGGATGTTATCCCGGGCCGAGTTCAGAGCCGAGGGTCCAATCTGAACCTCTGAAAATATGTTGGACTCGGCCACCCACCACCGAAGCACGTCTGCCCCGTAGGCTGGCATGCTGGCATCCTGATGGAACCATCATGTGGACCACAGACTCATCAGTAGAGACACAATGTCAGGCTGACTAACGAACCAATAATATTAGCTTTCATTTCAGCCAGAGCCTACTATAATGTTATTTCTTACGTGACAATTGTTTTCTATACTAATTGTGGAAACATATTTTCTATTCCTCTTTGTAGCGTGTGATGACTGCACACATTAAATGCCTTGTAAACCATCATGCCAGGATGTCGCTGCTCAAACTGCCTTAGACTAGTTTACCTTCCCGCCATTGATGACCGTATCAGGATCGACAACATTCCCAACAGACTTGGACATTTTCTCTCCCTTCTCGCTGACAGCAAAGCCATGGACCACCAGTGACCTACACACACATGCGCACACACAATTTGATTTTAGGATAATCTGTATGCAGAAGTGCTGATAAAAAAAAAAAGGTTCTCTCTGAGTTACGATGGCATGAATGGAAACAAAACTTCCACCCCAGAATTGTAATAGAACCAACCCCCTTTTGTCAATAATTGCTGTGTGCTGAGTCTTTTCTAAACAGTAAGTCAATATGGTACCAATTCCCAGATACCGGTGCTCAACTGTAGTAATTTTGTGTGCATGTTAGCTGTTTAATAATAAAAATATATTTTTCCGGCAACATTTAAAAATGAGCGGATTATGATAACTGCACTGTCCAGTTGTTATATCTTGTTTTCGTATTACATCTCACAGTCTCATTCACAAGTATTATATAGTAGGGATGATACTCGAAACCGATTTTCCTGGTTGTTCGATAAGAAAAGAACCGAGTCCTCGGACTCGAATCCCTTTTTGAGAACCGGTACCCATTATCGAGACCACTATAGTAAAGAAAAAGAGTTGGTTCTTTATTAGAATCCCTGGGAACGAATCCCGTCCCGACAAGAAATGCCCTGTGGGACATCACAAGAAATGACGTCACGTAGCTCAGTCATTAGGCGCAGATAGCGAAAGCAGGAAAAACAATGCACCGGAAAAAGCGCTCCAAGGTGTAATAAAGTTCAAAACAAAAAGGTATAATCCAATGAATAACTTTACTGAGAGATTTGAGCAGGATACAAACACATGACCAACACTTTTACGCCACACCGGAAACATAGCAACCAGGCTAGCAACGCACCTCCTTTACGGCAGCTGTCGCAACATTCTTAAAGCAACCGCAGTACATACATATATATATACAACATATATGACATGATCTCCCTTTTTTAACTTTTGTTTTTCTTTCCTTGTAAACAAAACAAAATCACACTGTATATGTGTTGTCTGTCTAATTATAAATAATGCAGACGAGGCGTGTTGGCTGAGTTCTTGATGTTTACTTTCACAGCGTGCTCATAACCTCATTCTTAGCTGCCGGGGGGCGACATGCAACAACACTTTTCGGGGCTACCGCGCATGCTCGTCACTCCCGTTGCATGCTGGGTAGTGTAGTTGTTGTGGAATATTCCCTAGCTCATAACATCAAATATTTCCCCCTATAAAGAAATAATGTTAACTCAATAAAGTGTATTTCTTTTTTCAGCTTTAACTTTTAATTTTTTAGCATTGTGACCACATTTGCAAACAACTTTTCTCTTCATAGAATTTTCTTTCAATAAAGAAATAAAGTGCAAAAATGTCAAAGCATCATAACAAACAGTTATGTCAAACAGCAGCAGAAGTGCACTTTTTGGAGAGCTGTATTATTTTCAGTTTTGTGCCCAAGGACTGATTTTTTTTTAACACTATAGTATTATTTATACACCTATAGTGATCACAGAGACAGGTTGTTTTTGTGTTACTGTATATATTTGTTTTTCTGAAAAATCCCACTTAATATATGTTGGGTAACAACGGTCAATATTTATTTATTTTATTTTATTTTTTTAGGGGGGTAACAGTCAATATTTATTCATTTATTAGATTTTATTTTTTTCTTATATATTAAAAGTGAGCTTTTGTTGAACCAAATATTGTGTGTTTTTTTCCATATACAACAACCTATCTGGACTCGATAAGAGAATCGATAAGGAATCGGTTCGATAAGAGGATTCGATAATAGGCTCAAACTCGTCATCATCCCTATTATATAGTAGACTCCAAGATGTTGACGATGGCAGAAGTGTATAGGCCACGGCGTGTTGAAGAGCTAGGAAGTAGTCTTTGTCATAAAGCTGAAGGTGCCGGTCTAGTCTTATGTGGTGCCCTACAAAGTGTTGCTACTGTAAGTGTAAAAGTAGTTGTTTCCCCGCCAAGTGCTTGAGCGTTTTGTGCTTTAGTGTTTAGTCTGCAATCGGACGTGACGTCACAAGCAACCAGAAGTATCAAAATATTGCAGCGTTTTGAGTTTATGTGAATTGGTCGGTGCATCAGTTCAGGTAGCAATTTGTTGTGCTTTTGTAGAATATTATAACAGCGTTTTAGCCACTATGACTCTAGACGGTAGGAGTTTACGCATAAAACCTTGGTGGAGGTCTGCACTTACTTGTAAGGTGCCTTGTTCCTGACGGCGATGCTCGTGAGCAGCGACGACTGAAACCAGCCTCCGATCTGGTCCTTCCCTTCTACGTACATGTCTGCCCTGCTGTCGGTCTCTTCAGAGACCATGGATGGAGGAAAAAGGACATATATTGTCACACTCATGCCAGCAAAGAACATCGAGAGCAGGGTTAGGAGAAGATCATATGAGAGCGAAATGCCAGCCACTGTTAGCTGAGTGACCTGAAGTTTAATAAAAAAAACATTTAAGGAATAAGTTTTAGACTCCATTCAAAACAACCAAGGAAGGAACACTGCCTCAGCCTGAACAAGTATGCAGAGATGTGCAGCACTTTGTGAAGAAAGCAGGAGAAGTCCTGCATGCAAAGGAAGGTGTTGTCACAAGGAGCTTAAGCAATCACAAAGCCTCCTCACAGCACATTCCAAAGCTTCCAGTAAGAATGTCCATCTGAAGAGGAGTGACAGCCAGAGCTCATCTGCAACTAAAGCCCAAGTAAGGGAGAACGAGCCATTAGGGTGACAAAAAAGAGGAAAAAAAAGCCAGCGTGGGTTATCAAATTGGTCCAATAACCTGCGACCAGCGGTTTGCGTAGTGACGCTGGGAGCCAGCTAAGACGGGACTCTGGCTCCTCAGAGTCTCCTTCCAGCTCCTCTGGAAAGGATAACAACCAAACATAGGAAACATTTAAAGTCAAACACTGAAAAATTGAAGTCTCATCCAAGACTCACAAGTTAGATCATTATGGAGAGCTGGCGGGTTTCCAGCCAGAATAGATATATTTTACTGACACCCACTCACAGACACCCACACGCAGGGACAATTTAGCTAATACAGAGTGTAAAAGATATTTATTTGATCTAAGGTCCAAACTGACTGTTTAACTTTTTACATCATAAACAGCAGGTATAAGTACAAACCCTGTTTCCATATGAGTTGGGAAATTGTGTTAGATGTAAATATAAACAAAATACAATGATTTGCAAATCCTTTTCAACCCATATTCAATTGAATGCACTACAAAGACAAGATAGTTCATGTTCAAACTCATAAACTTTATTTTTTTATGGAAAAATAATTAACTTCAAATTTCATGGTTGCAACACGTGCCAAAGTAGTTGGGAAAGGGCATGTTCACCACTGTGTTACATGGCTTTTCCTTTTAACACCACTCAGTAAACGTTTGGGAACTGAGGAGACACATTTTTTAAGCTTCTCAGGTGGAATTATTTCCCATTCTAGCTTGATATACAGCTTAAGTTGTTCAACAGTCCGGGGGTCTCCGTTGTGGTATTTTAGGGTTCATAATGCGCCACACATTTTCAATGGGAGACAGGTCTGGACTACAGGCAGGCCAGTCTAGTACCCGCACTCTTTTACTATGAAGCCACGTTGATGTAACACGTGGCTTGGCATTGTCTTGCTGAAATAAGCAGGGGCGTCCATGGTAACCTTGCTTGGATGGCAACATATGTTGCTCCAAAACCTGTATGTACCTTTCAGCATTAATGGCGCCTTCACAGATGTGTAAGTTACCCATGTCTTGGGCACTAATACACCCCCATACCATCACAGATGCTGGCTTTTCAACTTTGCGCCTATAACAATCCGGATGGTTCTTTTCCTCTTTGTCCGGAGGACACAACCTACACAGCTTCCAAAAACAATTTGAAATGTGGACTCGTCAGACCACAGAACACTTTTTCACTTTGTATCAGTCCATCTTAGATGAGCTCAGGCCCAGCAAAGCTGATGGCGTTTCTGGGTGTTGTTGATAAACGTTTTTCACCTTGCATAGGAGAGTTTTAACTTGCATTTACAAATGTAGCGACCAACTGTAGTTACTGACAGTGGGTTTCTGAAGTGCTTGTTGATGCAGTACAGCCTGAGGGATCGAAGGTCAAGGGCTTAGCTGCTTACGTGCAGTGATTTCTCCAGATTCTCTGAACCCTTTGATGATATTACGGACCGTAGATGGTGAAATCCCTAAATTCCTTGCAATAGCTGGTTGAGAAAGGTTTTTCTTAAACCGTTCAACGATTTGCTCACGCATTTGTTGACAAAGTGGTGACCCTCGCCCCATCCTTGTTTGTGAATGACTGAGCATTTCATGGAATCTACTTTTATACCCAATCATGGCACCCACCTGTTCCCAATTTGCCTGTTCACCTGTGGGATGTTCCACATAAGTGTTTGATGAGCATTCCTCAACTTTATCAGTATTTATTGCCACCTTTCCCAACTTATTTGTCACGTGTTGCTGGCATCAAATTCTAAAGTTAATGATTATTTGCACAAAAAAAATCAGTTTGAACATCAAATATGTTGTCTTTGTAGCATATTCAACTGAATATGGGTTGAAAATGATTTGCAAATTATTGTATTCCGTTTATATTCATATCTAACACAATTTCCCAACTCATAAGGAAACGAGGTTTGTAGCTTACAAGATGCCCGTTAAAGAGCCCAGCTATAGATTATGCAGATAAATCAGATAGGGTTAAGATTGATTTGATTATTAAAAAGCTTTGACTTAAATTCTGTTGGTTTTATTAGCCCTTACATTACATTAATTCCCTTACATATAATAAATGATTGTGGCGCCCTGCCTCGGCAAAATAAAAGCTGCAACATCTTAAAAAAAAAGATTTTACCTGAAAAGAAACGTAAGCAATATATTGTATGAATAGATGTGAAGAGTCTATTACTTGTGCACTATTGGCCATAATTAGTTTGAAAAACCTTACAAATATCCTCAAAATGTTCCTCTATTATTTTGAAAAACGTGCATCTGAATCATCTGTCAGCATCTGATCGATAATGGAATGGAGGCAAAAGTGAGTAAAGTTGAAGAAGGTATTTCAAGTTAATTAATGCATTTCTTGTTCAAGCCTGTAAAAATTACCCAAATGTTGACATTACTATTGACAGTAACGTCTAACTTTACGCCGTGGATGTCTTAATTTCTGTTTGGGACATTAACACAGTTTGCAAGTTCTCTCTGTGTGGGTGTGGATTTGTATTGGGTACTACGGCTTCTTCCCACATTCCAAAAATATGCATGTTAGGTTAATTGGAAACTAGATTGTCCATAGGTGTGAATGATTGCTTGTCTATGTATGTGCTCTGCGACTGGCTGGCAACAAGTCTAGGGTGTTCACCACCTCTCGCCTGAAGTCAGCTAGGATGGGCTCCAGCTTACCCTGCAATCTTAACGAGGATAAGCGGTATAGAAAACGGATATATGTACAAGTGGGTTCTGCTAATTTTCGTTGGCCTGTCATTGAGTTGGTCCATTGTACGTTAGCATTAAGCTATCGGTAAGGGCGCTAACCTTCATCCGGAATAATTTAACTGCTATTCAGTTTATACCAAACTGTATTATTATTTGATTCCTACATATATGCGTACTTCATGTGTTTACATATTTAACAAACTAAATTCCAACAATCAGGGAAGGCAGAATATAGTGCAGCCTATGTTACATAGTACAATAAGCAGCAACAATTGAAAAAGCGAACAAAACTATAAGAAAATATATAAGATAATACTAATAACACAGATTAGTTTTTAAATATATGTATAACATTTTTTAGCTTTTTTGACGAAAATAGCATCAAACACGCCCTCACCACCACAAGTATAATGGCAATCTGAGGGAAACCCTGTAATTGTTTTACTTAAGGTAACTAACAGGAATTGGTCTAATTTGTGTGAATTGGTGCAATGGCGGCAACCTGGAGGGACTGCTAAATGCGGATCAGCTACTGTAAAGTTAAAACACAAATGATAAGTGTATACCGGTAGTTATAACAACAGTGATCTCGATATTCTTCTTCTCTCTCATCACACCTAAACCTCCTGTCGAATTTGCTGACTCAGCTGTGTCTACCTTTTGCTTAATGACAGTCTTCACAAGGTGGCTGAGATTGAATAGCTTTAAAAGCTTTCATCACAATCAAACTAATGGAGCGTGACCCGATTAAAGATTGGCATGATTAAAATAATCCTAAAAGCTGGCAAACTGAGCTGCAGGTGTCAGTGGCAATCTTATCTGCATCTGGTACAAACATATTTGCTCATGGGTTGTTCATCCAATAGTAAAATAACTGAATTAAATTGGCATATGCAGACAAGTGTCAGGTTTACCTTCTAGAACTGCTGCCCATGATGCTCCACTGTCGAACCAGATGTCAAGCACATCTTCTCCACGGACGTAGTCAGTCGCTGGTCCTGCTTTACTCTGGTTAAGACATAAAATACACAAACACTAGTCAACAAACTAACTAGAGACTTGTAATTGTAAGAGATATGTTGGACAGAATACAACAGTGAAAATTTGATTTACGAACCCATAATTGTACAAACTTTTCGATTCACAAACCACAGACCGAATAAAAACATGCTTTGGTGTAAAAACCTTTTATCTACCTGTTGTGTGCCTTGCAGTACAGCTATTTTGTGCCTAGCAGGACAGCCGTTGTGGGCAGGACGATTAATTGCAGTCATTAGCATTATTGTTGATGGGGAAGGGATCTGTAGTTCCTAACGCTACGTCACAGCTAATGTGACTGGCTTCCTCATTATCTCTCAAAATGGCTCAGGAATCTCCATGCGATTGATACTATTTTGATCATATCTATTTATTGGCAAACTTTGGAAGTGTTTTAGTGTCATAAATCAGATAAATCTCCCCTCTCCCCTCAGGCAGGAGACTACGCTCCATCCAGACCCACACCTCCCGCCACCTGAACAGTTTTTTCCCCTCGGCCATCAGGCAAATGAACAATAACTCCTAACAGCAGCTCCTTGAATTCCTTGAATCCCTTCTAAGTCTATCTGATAGCTCAGTCACAGCTCTTTTTATACCAAATATGTGTTATATGTGTTTTATGTCGCACGTTTGCACCAAGAAAAATTCCTAGTTTGTGAACCCGTTCTCAAACAATGGTAATAAAACTATTCTGATTCTGATTCTGATTCATATGATAACAGCTTCAATATAGAGGCAACTTGTTTTTCCACTCTACTGGTACTTTAGGAAGTTTTGTGATTACAACAGAGTGCACTACAGGGCTAGTAGTGACAGTGTGTGTACGTGTAGAGCGGCTGCAAAAAAGGACTTAAAAAGCTCACTCTCTTGTTATGTTTGTTTAATGTACGGTACTGTATAGCGCTTTGTATTGTGTTCAAATTGTAAAAATGTTTACTAAATTTGGACTTTAGTAGAGGCTGGAACCCATCATTCATGTTTATTTGCTTCAATACACGCACTTTTCTACTTACAAACCCTGTTCAAGAGCCAATTAAGTTTGTACATTGAGGTTTCACTAAACCATAAACATATTGTTTAATCATGCCTCTCTGACAGTCAATCTCAATGTTACACTTGTATTCCTCTCAAGGCAGAATGGATACAACTCTTACACAAGATTGAATTAGATTGTGGAGGTGTACCTAATACTTTTCACACACCCACCTTTTTGAGCACGTCTGCAGGCAACAAAGCATCAATTGGAAGCTCCCACCAACAATCACTGCCTTTTTCCTTGAAGAGATTTGCTACATGGGACACAGTGTGTCTGCAAGGCAGGAAAGGCAGACAAGGTTCATCTGACTGCGACCGAGCCTTGTAGTACTGCAATGTGATGATGATAATGTGTTTTACTTGTTCATAAGCGCCTCCCCGGTCTCTTTTTGGTAGAATACTGGGATGGGGACTCCCCAGCTGCGCTGCCGTGAGATGCACCAGTAAGTGCGCCTGTCGAGCATGCTCAGAAGGCTGCTCCGTGCAGACTCTGGTAAAACACGGACCTTTTGCAGTGCTTCCTGGACACACACAAAGTTACTTTCCACAAGAACTGTGAAGTGAAGACAATTTGCATCGTTACCTTCGCCTTGTCCTTGAGTGAACCAGTGTTAATGAACCACTGTTTGCTAGGCCTGATGACAACAGGCTGCTTAGTCCTCCAGTCATATGGGTAACTATGGATGCAACTCTCCTCTTTCACCAAAGCTCCACAGTCCCTCAGCATGCAGATCACTAAAACACACAACAGAAAGAAAAAATACCATCCACTATATCAAAGGCAGTACCAGTAGAAGGCAATGGGAACTCTTCTCTGTACCTTTTTCATTGCCTTCTTTAAACACAGATAGATTCTGGAGCGCTGATCCTGCCAGCTCTGTGAAGTTGCCATCCTCATCCACCATACACTCCTGAGGTAGATAGAACACAGTCGATGAGATACAAAATTTGTTAGGGATGGGCGATATGGCCTAAAATCTCTATCGCGATATATATTACAGCCACTTGCGATAAAGATATTTATCATAATATATGATTCAGCACATAAATGATAACATAATCATTTCAAAATGTATTACATAGGCTCCTAATTTGGCTGCTGATGTATGTGGTAACATATTGCATATTCACAGTTGTTTTATTTTCTCAAAACCATTATTAATTTACTGCTAATATCTGCTTACTTTCTCGCATTAACATAATTCAATCTAGACTTCTGTTAAAATGTAATAAGCACTCATTCTTCTGTTGTTTGGATACGATACATTCGTTTTGGGTGATACTACAAATATGGGTATCAATCCAATACCAAGTAGTTACAGGGGCAGTATTGATCTACCAATGCTTCAGGATCATTAAATGATTACATTTTTTATACAGGATAGCAGTGTAAAAAAATCACTTAAATCAATGATTTCCTTCTTATCCCTTTTTACATACAAAATCATTCAATCAAAGTTTACTTATATAGCCATTAGTCACAAATGTCTCAAAGGGCTGCACAAGCTATAACGACATCCTCGGCTCAAATCCCACATCAGGGCAAGAAAAAACTAACCCTAATGGGTAATAGAAATGTATAATAAAGAATTAAACAAAACCAAAAACTACTATTGGCTTTTATTTCCTGAGTTTGTTAACAATAACAAAAACGACAAAAAACTATTTTGTGATAATAAATACTGATCTCATCACATTGACTAGTAATATCTTGGTATCATTAATCAATATTAGTATCGCACCGCCCACCCTTATTTACGTTCAAAAGTTCTGGCCTAACAATTAGCTTTTTTTTATCCTCGGTGTGTAGTGCAGCATGTTTGGCTATTCCTTGTCTTCTAATCCTCCAGTGATAATGATACATGTAAGAAATACTTATTTACCGCCATGGAGGTCAGGAATAGTGATTAAGAAACAGCTAGACACTGTGGAGCTATTTCAGCCGCTAGCAAGGACGCTACATTTTTTTGAGGACACATTTGTTCGCTTGTCGCAGTCAAATGTGCAGAACACAGCTACAATGTGTCATCAACATGCATTATATCAATATGGCGATGGAATGGAAATCATTTTTATCATACATTGTCTATACCGCGCAACTCTAACCTTTGTCATTTCTCATTAAAGTTGTTCATTTAGCCTAAGCGCAACATACCACAGGCAGTTTAAACTGAGAGGCCACACTGTAATCGTCCATGCCGTGAGCTGGTGCTGTGTGGACCAATCCGGTTCCTTTCGTCATTGTCACATGATTGGCGGGCAAAAGAGGCACTTCCTTGTCGGGTATTGTGGGATGCTTGCAAATGCCACCCTTTAGTTCTGAGCCTATGGGGGGATATTAGACATGTCATTTGGTTTTACGTAGACAAGACAACTTGACACGCATGCTTGTGTGTTACCAGTAAATGTGGCGACTGTCTCCAGTTCTGTGCCCAACACTGCTGCCATACTGACAGATCGTTCAGTGGCCATTACGAGCAGCTGAGAGTCAGCTTTCTTTCGCACCAGAGAATACCTGTTAACAAATGACCACATCACACACACATCCACATTATGTGACCTGCTCTAGATCTTTCTTACTTAACACTAGGGTTGTACGGTATACCGGTACTAATGAAGTACCGGGGTACTAATGAATTAAAAACGATACTAGACTGCCTTTGAAAAATACCAGTCATTTTTTATATCCGCATGATGCCATGCGGCGGTGCCGTTCAGAGCCAAGGCGCATGATGTTGAGTGTGTCAGCACGCACACACAGCTGCGCATACAAGCAAGAACAGCATGATTATGGCAGACTATAAGTAATACACAAAATTGTAAATTATCCTTTGAGTGCAATAAGAAATTCCCAGTGTGTTTAATGCATTTTAATTTTAATGTTCTAAAATTGTTCTCGGAGTGCAATAAGAAACACATGTTTAAGGTATCGTTAGATTTTCTGTTCAAATGAAGCCAAGGACCAATCATGTATTTTATCTTGTCCAGGGTGTACCCCGCTTTCCGCCCGAAGCAGCTGAGATAGGCTCCAGCACCCCCCGCGACCCCGAACGGGACAAGCGGTAGAAAATGGATAGATAATGATTGTGAACGATTCCAAAATTCCAAAAAAGTGCAGTTTCCCTTTAGCATGACCTTAGTTTATTTGCACAACCAGGTCTTTGTAGTTATATTTAGGCATAGCTACCACGAAAGAACACAAACTAATGCAACCACTTGTCCTTTCTTTACGTTGAGTTCTGCTCTCAAACACTAAAATATAGTAAAGAATAAATTTGATTGCATCACAGAAAGTTTTTTAAACAAATCAAATGTTCAAACTAACATTTTAGAAAGCGATCGCTACAGACACAAGCATGGTCCGAAGATGATGAAAGTGATATTTTTGAGAGCCATTTCCTTCTACACACTTTTTTTCCCCCCCCTGAGTTTGTTACCTTTAAATATGAACAACTTCTTTCAGGAATCTATGAAAGCTCTTTCCTATCTCTCTATTTATAAACAATTGGAACACCCAAGAACAGAACAGCAATAAGGCACTTTCTGCTCAAATTATACACTCACTCTCACTTCTTTTATTGCTACACTCAAGCTGGTTGACCATCACATGAATTAAAAACAGACGTGACGTCATATGCAACTAGGGCTGCAACTAACGATTAATTTGATAATCGATTAATCTGTCGATTATTACTTCGATTAATACTCGGATAAAAGAAACAAACTATATTTCTATCCTTTCCAGTATTTTATTGGAAAACAACAGCATCCCGGCACCATACTTATTTTGATTATTGTTTCTCAGCTGTTTGTACATGTTACAGTTAATAAATAAAAGTTTATAAAAATATATATATTTTTTTTTTTAAATAAAAATTTAAAAAATTGCCTCTGCGCATGCGCATAGCATGGATCCAACGAATCGATGACTAAATTAATCGGCAACTATTTGTATAATCGATTTTAATCGATTTAATCGATTAGTTGTTGCAGCCCTATATGCAACCCAGCAATGACTAATGGCCGATACCGATACTGATCCAATATGATAGCGCAAATTGAGAGTACTTTTATTTTGCATTGTGGAATGTTAGATAAGGCTTGATCAAGTGAAATTACTCAGATAATGTTGATAATGAAGTCAAATGTCTTTAAATTAAAGTGGATGGTAAATGTTTTTTGGCAACACCTACTGGCCACATTCATTATTTAGATTAAGCTCATAATGCAGTAAGTTGAATGATGCGAACATGTTTGTTACGAGATACTTTCTAACATGCTTATGTCCTGGAGACTTTGTATCTACAGTATAAGTAATATGCAACTATAACTATTTGATACTTGATTACCTTGACAAATGTCATGTTTTAAACTGCAGTATTGTTCAACTAAGAACACTGATTGCATGTGTCTAGATTGTGTGCTTAAAATGGTAAATGGGTTACACTTGTATAGCGCTTTTTTACCTTCAAAGTACTCAAAGAGCTTTGACACTATTTCCACATAGACCCATTCACACACTGGGAGCTGCCATGCAAGGCCCTCACCACAACCCATCAGGAGTAAGGGTGAAGTGTCTTGCCTAAGGACACAACGAGGGCGGAAGCTGGGATCGAACCTGGTTCCCTCAAATTGCTGGCACGGCCACTTTACCATCCGAGCTACGCCGCCCCCAATACAAAGCTTACCTGCCGTGTAGCTGCCAGTTCCTCGTAGCCTACCATGTTTACCTTTTGTAAATGACTTCACCAAAATACAAGAAAGGACCAACCTTGTGTGCTTATTGGAGAATGTTTAGATGTTAACTTGTTGTCCAGTTTTGCACAAGTAAACAAGCTGCAGGATTGCTTATATCGGAACTTATATCGGGAGATTTTAGATGCAAGGCGATGTCATTTTTTGGTGATATTGGACCGATATCGGATTAGGAGACCTCTTATAATCAGGGTTATTGCCTAATATGAGAATGAATATACCATGACCATGAAAATAAAGTGTACATTTTATATAACTAAGAAGTTGAGGTAAAGTTAGCGTTTTTTGGCAAATTTTGAACATATTACCTACCAGTACATAAACATTTGCACATTGAAGTTATTGTCAGATTTTTTTCTGGAACTTTGAATTTCAAGCTCTAAACTCTATGAATATTTGAACATGTAGGAGGTTAAGTAGTGCTGCTTACTGGGCATTGGGCATGTAGCAGACAGCCTGGTTGGCGGGGATGGTCCAAGGTTGCGTGGTCCACACCAACACAGAAACATCAGCCTGATCTGCAGAGGCAAAAAAGCAGACACAAATAAATTAAAGTTGGGAGGGATAACCCACCCAGTCAAAATAATAGGGTTTTCATGTGAAAATTGCTATACCTGCTTTTGATGCCATTTTTGGTGGCAGTGTGACCAGTGGGAATGTGGCATAGATGGCTCTGCTCACATGCTCTGGGTTATACTCCAATTCTGCTTCTGCAAGGGCAGTTCTAATAGAATAGGCCTTATGTAATAGATTATTCAAATAACTAGTAAATACATATTCAAAATGTTGTCTTTGATGAGATATGCACAAGAAACAACTTGAAATTGTAAAACAGCATGTGAAAAAGCAGCAATCAAAGGCTAATCCCTACATGAGCATTCAAGCCATTTCATTGGATGCTTACTCGATGCTTTGAATGTCCAGTGTCTAAAATACTATGATTGCATCATTGCTTCTTAGTCCTTGTTTTACTGACCAAACTACAAATGCTGATGACTCCGTGCAGAAATTGTTATAAACAGCAAAATGTATTCATACCTTGAGGAAGGAGACCAAAAAACAGGCTTGTAGTCTTGATAGATGAGCCCCTGAGTGACAACATGTTGAAAATAATACATTGTGTGATAAGTATACAACCTCTGTAAAATTACTAGCTTCTTTCTTCTAATGTTGGGCTTTTGGTTAAAATTTCGGGATATAGCTAAAATGCTCTACAAGCTGACAAATGGAACAGTGTGTGATAAGAATACAACCTCTGTAAAAATACCAGCTTCTTCCAATGTTGGGCTTTTGGTTAACATTTCAGGATATAGCTATAATGCTCTACAAGCTAACAAATGTACACAATTAATCAAATTAATCCTTCATCTTTATTATTCCGATTACATTTCTTAACTCAATTAACCCATCTGCAGCACAAAATGCTTCAAAATCCCTGAAAAGTCTCCAGCAATATATTTGGGACTGTTCATCTACACTACTTTAACAGAGCATGTTAGTTAGGATAGGATAGACTTTTATTTATCCCACAATGGGGGAATTACATTGTTGCAGCGCAGGTTTTATATACAGGAACAGAATTGAAACGCAGTGAAAAACAAAATTTTTTCAAATGAATACTACATATTGCGCACTAATATGTATAGATAAAAGATAAAATAAACATTAAACACTAACATCCGTATTGCATACCAAAAAAAAAGATCACAGTAATCACATACAGTCGTGGTCAAAAGTTTACATACACTTGTAAAGAACATAATGTCATGGCTGTCTTGAGTTTCCAATAATTTCTACAACTCTTATTGTTTTGTTATAGAGTGATTAGAGCACATACTTGTTTGTCACAAAAAACATTCATGAAGTTTGGTTCTTTTATAAATTTATTATGGGTCTACTGAAAATGTGACCAAATCTGCTGGGTCAAAAGTATACTTACAGCAATGTTAATATTTGGTTACATGTCCCTTGGCAAGTTTCACTGCAATAAGGCGCTTTTGGTAGCCATCCACAAGCTTCTGGTGGAATTTTTGACCACTCCTCTTGACAAAATTAGTGGATTTAAACTAAGTTTTCTGACTTGGACTTGTTTCTTCAACATTGTCCACACGTTTAAGTCAGGACTTTGGGAAGGCCATTCTAAAACCTTAATTCTAGCCTGATTTAGCCATTCCTTTACCACTTTTGACGTGTGTTTGGGGTCATTGTCCTGTTGGAACACCCAACTGCGCCCAAGACCCAACCCCCGGGTTGATGATTTTAGGTTGTCCTGAAGAATTTTGAGGTAATCCTCCTTTTTCATTGTCCCATTTACTCTCTGTAAAGCACCAGTTCCATTGGCAGCAAAACAGGCCCAGAGCATAATACTACCACCACCATGCTTGACAGTAGGGATGGTGTTCTTGGGATTAACCCTCATCTTTTCTCCTCCAAACATATTGCTTATATTTATATATACGGCATAGAACACCGCAGAAGCCACCACAGTATCGTAAAAAGTGTGCAGCAGTGACCCGCAAACACTGAAGGACATTAGTTTCGTCAAGATACCTTTCTTGTCATTTCCTATATCTTTTTTAACGGAATGGAAAGGAACTTTATTGTCATCGTTGAAAGTACAACAACCTTTTTTTTCAGTACAACCTGTCTAAGAGCAGACATACAGTAGACAGGAGTTGACAGAACAGAAAGAGCAACGGGTCGCCATGGGCAGCGCCCCGTAAAAAAGGTAGGAAAAAAAGGTAAAAATGGGGTGAAGAGAAGGAGAAAGAAGCAAATCCTAAAACAAGCTCCTATGAGTGCCAGTGGAGGGCTCAACTTTAGACCAGAAAAAAACCTCGAACAAAGCATATATATAGATATTACGACACACAAAACTTGAGACTTGCAAATTAGTCCATACAGTATATAGTGAGTCCTTGTGACATTTACATGTGTGAAGCATGCTGTCAGTACTAATTACTGTGGACCTCGCTGATCAATTGGCCACCTATTCTCTTAGTTCATGTTTTAAAAGTACATTTGGGACAATCCTACAATAGGGACAGTTAAATTAAGCATATCTTTGGCGTTCCACTAGTGGAGCCTGAGTGGTACACGTACCGCAGTTTAAAAACTCAAATCGTTCCACCGCCAAGTGGGGTGGCCTGTCAGATTTTAGAGGTGGCACGAGCAATCCCCTGGACACGCCACTGAACAAGATGTCGGACATTTGGAGGGAGGATGCGGTCTCAACCTCGGTAAGAGTGTTAGCCTCTACCTTGCTAGCTAGCTAACAAGAGTGAGATAAAGTTGTGTGAAAAAAAATATCATTTTAGCCTAAATCAGCCAGCTAAACTTTCCCTACATCAATTTAAGTACGCGTTAAAGCAGCGTCAATTTGCAATAACGTAAAAAAGGAACTTCAACAAACGTGAACCACACACACACACACACACACACACACACACACACACACACACACACACACACACACACACACACACACACACACACACACACACACACACACACAGAAAGGCACCAATGAGGAGGTATCATAAGATTAAACCATCCATCCATTTTCTACCGCTTGTCCCTCTCGATGTTGCGGGGGTTGCTGGAGCCCATACCAACTGCACTCGGGCGCTAGGTCGCTAACTCATCGCAAGGCCAACACAGATAGACAGACAACCTTCACACTCACATTCACACACTAGGGTCATATACAATATATTAAATAGCCAACATTTTAAGAATCAATCAAAGATAGAATTCTACATATTAAGTCTATTTGCAATGCCGTCAAATAAAGCACTTGAACAAATGCCAACCGCGCGTGAAAACACGCCCACACAAACACACACAGAGAGAGATAGACAGGCACCAATGCGGAGGTATCATAAGATTAAGCATACAATCAATGAAGTAGCCAACATGTTAATAAAATAATCGAAAATAGAATTCTACCTATTTATTTTATTAGCGTGCTAAAACTGCCAAGAATTAATCAATAGTCAATATACCAATCTGCAGCTTCATGCAACAGAGAGCCAGCAGCTGGTCTCAGTTGCAAACCTGGCTATGGCCAAAAGGCTCCCCTGAGGTGGATCCAATAGTTCACAAAAAAAAGCACCAAAAAGCATGGCCAAAGCCTGGAAAGTGCCACACCTTGTTACGCAGTCCCACAAACCCGATCCAAAAGGCAAAAAACACACAAAAACAAGATGGAAACACCAAAAACACAAAAGGTTACACAAAAGCGCAAAGCTCCTGCAAACAGCAGCCAGAAAAAGACCTACCTTGTTGTGCATTTCCTGGAACACCGTCAGCTGAGCCGCCTCATAAGGTGCGTCATAAGTGCAATAGCACTGGTCCCAGTCAGCCATCACCCCCCAACGCTTGAACGCTGCCTTCTGACGCGCTATGGCCTCTTCTGCAAATTGGCGAGCTAAATGGCAGATGAACAACATGGTGAAGCAAATGTTACACACTACT